>NW_007260954.1:176105-233195 GCF_000164805.1 Carlito syrichta
AGAGAGAGAAGGGTAGAGAGAGAGGGGTAGAGAAAGGAGAGAAAGAGGAGAGAGGAGAGAGAGGGGACAGAGGGGGGAAGTGGGGGAGAGAGGGAGAGAGAGAGAGTTGTGATAAACTCCATATGGGTGGGAATCAAGTCTATCTTGCATCCCCGGAGATCACAGACCCAAGTATCTGAATTAAACCCGAGGCCGAGGTCATTCCTAATTTCAAACAAAGCAGAGAGTAGTCCTCTTTGTCCCCACATCACTCCCCGCAAAATTAAACTGTACACCAGAGCAATCGCAGTGTGCCCAGAAGGAATGAACCACCTCCTGCCTATCTGATATTCCTGGACAGGCGAGGGACCCAAGGGACTGCCAACCTGACTTGACCTAAGGAGCTCAGTCACAAACAGGTAGAGTAGGAGGGCTGGAAAAGGTATTCACTAGGGCGATTTCACCAAGAATTCAGAAAGCCTCAGGCAGGAGAGGCAGGACAGGACGCTCCGCGAAGGCTCTGGACAGTCCAGGGCCGCGTCTGCTGGTTGCCTGGCAACAGGCGCCTCCAGGCAGGGCCTCTCTCACTTCCAGCGGGAGGGGGCGGGGAGAAAAGGCCGTTGGTCTAAGTCCCTTGCTCTTTCCAAGCCACCACCCGCCCCGCCACCCTCCAGTCTGCGTCCTCTGCCTGGCCAGCCCCGCTTCAAGAACCCGCCGCGCTCGCAGACTTACTAACCAGAAAGCCCAAAGGGTGAAATTTTTGCAGCTTACCGCCAGAGCCACAGAGAAGCCGGCTCCGCGGTGGCCCCAAATCCCGACGCGGATTTGGAGCGGACTCACTCACCTGCGCTTCCCCTGCCCAGAGAGAGAGAGAGAGAGACAAAGCCCGGCCCGAATCCACGGCACTTGTGTAATTCCTCGTCTAATTGTATTCGATTTAACATATTTCCTAGAGCGCCTATTCATGCCCAGCGCCCAGATGGATATTTCAAGGGGAAAAAAATTTAAGCTTATGCTGCAATATCTTTTCTCTAGGAGCTTGCACTTATTTAAACAAACAAAAAAGACTGCGATATATTATATAAAGATATATAGATATTAGACATAGAAATAGATATTCCTCCAAATGTGTGCACAAATATACGTACAGATCATGATGTACATAATCTCATATACACACAGAGTGCCAAAAAAATATATGCACATTTTAAGAAAGGACAAACTATTAAAATTGTAATGCTCAGTAAGATAAATACAAGTCACGTTTGACTTCTGCAATCACAAAGGTGCTCATAGTGGTTACGTTACCAGCAGTGTCCAGACACTTCTGATTACGGTGTGAGCATCTCTTAAAATGTGTATACATTTTTTTGTCACCCCCAGTATGTGTGTGTGCATGTGTGTATATATGTGTGTGTGTGTGTGTGTGTGTGTGTGTTTATATGAATAATTACAATTTAAAATGATATAATGGACAGGATGTAATGGCTTACTCCTGTGATCCCAGCACTCTAATAGGCTGAGTCAAGAGGATCGCCTGAGGCCAGGAGTTCGAGGCTGCAGTAAGCTAGAATAGTGCCATTGCATGCCAGCCTGGGTGACAGAGTGAGACCTTATTCTAAAAATAAAATAAACTAGGACACAGACTTAGCATTCAGAAAACCTCCATTTAACTCTTTACTCTAAAAATTTTTTTTTTATATTTCCTCTGTACACAATGTGGGCATCAATTTCTCATCCATAAGGGGAAGGGACTGGTTTGAGATATTTCTAAGGATCCATTCCATTCTAATATGCTATAACTTTCCTATAAGACCCAGATATTCAAATCAGAAGTACAATTTTAGGAAGGTTAATCTAGTTCTCCTCCCACATAATTATGCTATTTTTCTAACCTGTAGCAACTTTTCAAAATTAGTTCCTCCCAAAGTATATGTAGGGAAATGTGCATATTAGAGCCAGTTTGGAAGTGAAAATACAAATAAATTCTTAAAGTATAAAAATAGTGAAGTCAATGGGTATCATGTAATTACTCTCTCTGTTTCTCTGCTATACTTCACAAAATTCATCTACCCATAATTTCCACATAGAAAACAAAAGCAAAAGTAAACTGAAAAAAAGACCATAAAAATGAAAAAGAAAACTAAGCTTTAACTTTTTAAAACTTATTAAAAACCTTACAAATTCTGGTGCCACAACTAACTTTGGTCACTCTACAAATAGATATTAAAGAAAATAATATGCCCTTGTCCATTCCTGGTGCTTAGACTTTGCATACGTAAATTATTTCAGTATTTCTGAATACAGCTGCCTAAATATAGTCTTAAAAACACATTTATACAATTCATAAATTCTGTTAAAACATCTGTTATAAGAACAATAATCATGAATTATATGTTGACTATATATATTGCACTTTTAACCAAATTTTAAATAATTGTTATATTAATTTCTGTTGCTATTATAGTCAATTAATTTCTCTATATACCAAATGAAACTAAATTAGATATATGTTGTATATTATTTTTCAGCTCCAAAGTAGTTTGCATTTGAAGCTCAATTTTTACATTTATTTTCATTTTCCTGTTCATTCATTAATGCATACAACAAACATCCACTGAATACCTACTACCTGAAAAACTTTGATTGTACATTTTCATTCATTTGTTCATTCAGTCTTTCATGTATTCAACAAACATTCACTGAACACTATATCTGCAAGTATATGTACTGTGAGGAAAAGTAAAACATAAAGGCCTACTTAATAATGACTTTTATATTATTAAGTCAAAACTATTGAGCCTCTCATATATATATATGCATATACATAATGACAAGTAAGATATAGCTTTTGCTCTCAAGAAGCTTACAATTATATACAACATTGCAAGAAAGTTAAAGAGTGCTCATTACTTCATTTATTCATTCAATACATTTTTATTGAGGGTCTAATGTTTCAGTATCTGTTCAAGGTGCTAGAGATATAGCAGGGAAGAAAACAAAGCCACTGTTGAGGTGAAAGTTGCACATCTAATAGATGAGACAGATGTTAAACAAGTAAATAACATAAATTCAGGTAACAATGAATGCAATGGAGAAAAATATAGCAGATTAAATGGATAGACACAATGGAAAGACTTCACTGAAGGGACCTCTGCAAAAAGCGTTGCAGCCAAACAAACAAACAAAAACATCAAGTGCAAAGGAGCTAAATAGAGAGCATCCTTGTCAATTTGATGTATGTGGCTGAAGCAGAGAGAGCAGGAGAGAATGCAGGAGAGGGGCAAGAGTTAGCCATGGTCAGATTACATAATGCCTTGCAGGCCATACCGAGGACCTCAGATTTTTTATAGTGGCCCCCACAGTCAGTGAGTCAATACCTTGAAATCTTTCTCTCTCTTTCTGTGTGTGGGGGGGAGTGAGAGTATTTCTCTATATAGCTATATCTATACACACACACACATGTATTTATATATAGAGATGTCTATTACCTACATATCTCTATATTTATATATCCATATATAGAGATATATAGGTATATATACATATGTATGTTTATATCTGTATGGATGTATCTATCTGAATGCCTAAACACACACAGAGACATACATACATATGTCTATGTCTTCATATCTATAGATATTGAGTTGTGAGCTATCAGAAGCTCAGTTTAAACAGTGGATGGGATACTAAAATAGCACATACAGCATTTCTCTATTAACCAGTATTAGATCAGAAAGAAATATAACCACTAATGTTCAGAAGAGTTTTCATTAAGGTCCATGAGTTTTCTCCATTTGATAATCTAATTTTCTGTTTTTTATTAAACAAAGATAACAGTTTCATCAAAGTGTTTTATTTTGTTTTCTTTTATTTACATTTTAGTACCAAGGTTAACTGATTATGGCAGAACCTTCAGTAGATGGAAATAGGTGTCCACTTAAATGGCACTGTAAACACCCTCAAATCATTAAATAAAGATATTTATTTGAAACAGAAATACTAAAAGAAAAAAAATCACCCAACATTATGGGGAAAATGATTGTTTATTATTGAATAGCAATATAACTGACATAAGGGATTGAAGGCAGTAAGCCAAGGGAAGGTGATTTATATCGCAATGTAGGTAAAATAAGCAGTCTACTGTTACTAGCGCAGTCTATTCTTTAGCATACCAAAGAAAGCAGTTCTAAGAGTCTGCGAATCACCAAAGTGTAGGTCTGGTTTTTTTTCTTTCTTTTTTTTTTCCATCTAATCTTCAGATTTTTTTTGTTTTTTTTTAAGATGTGGGCTACAATTCAGGATTAGGTATACAAGTGGTCATCGTACAGGTAAAATTTGGGCCGCCCTTTGATCCCGTTTTACCTGATTTGAGATCTGGTACCCTTACTGATGTTAGGCACCACCCCCACCCCGGCAGTATCCCGCTACTCTCAGTCCCTTTCTTATAGTGTTATATGGTTAATGTTCAAGTTTGGTTTATGAATGAGAACATGTGGTACTCTGTTCTTTGTTTCTGTGATAGATCACGGAGTATGATAGGCTCTAAAGCCATCCAAGTTGCTGCGAAGTCCATATGTTTGTCCTAGGTCAAACTCTCAAACTATTTCAAACTATCAAAAAGGGAAGGTTTTCATCAAGAAGAACTGCTTCCCTACACTTTTCTACCTAATATTTTATTTTTCTAGACAGTCTCTTCAGGTGAGAAAACAGAAGCAAATTAATTATTCAATGTTTGATAAGGTAATAATTTAGGATCATAATATGTTACCGAGTATGAAAATTCCACTCCCTGAGAATAAGGGCAATAGGACGCTACCGTTTATTTAGAACAATAAAAGAGCTATACACGGAATCTGAGTCTATGAAACTAATATTGTGCTTTGCACATGCCCAGCCTATTGTCAGCATCCCATTCTTTTTACCTAACATTTGCTGCCTGCGTGTTGCAATCTGGATTACAATCCAGGCGCGCTTGGCAGTGATTCTTGATAGGAGCTGCAGGAAACAGTTTGGATGGTTAAACTGCGACTCAGGGCTTTGCTCTGCAGTCCAGGGCTTGTCGTGGGCAACCCTGCTCCGTGCCGAAGAGGACCCAGCCTGCTGTCTGTCCCCGTGCTGGGCTCGAGCCTGTGCAGGTGGATGGAGCCAGGGGAGAGCGTGGTCTCGGGGCTGAGGAAAGCGGGTTTCCCGAGCCGTTACCGGTCCGCGCTGCCAGGGCATCCTCCGCGTCCTTCCATGGCTCTGAGGAAGACATTTTGTTGTTTATGGACCTTAGGTCTGTGTCTGGTAGTCGGTAAATCTTCCCTAGTCCCATCCATCACAGATCCGTACTTTATAGACAAATGCGTCAGTGCCCACAACGAATGGCGTGGCAAAGTCAGTCCCCCCGCGGCCAACATGAAATACATGGTAAGAAAGAGATGGGGCTGGGCTCCTAAATCTCTGGTTCATCCAAGGTATCTGGGTGGTAAATTTCATGGATTTACTTATCCTAATTCAGTCGGAACTTTATGCATGCGGTCAAAAATAAAAAGAAATTACAACTTGACTGGGCAGTCCCCTCCAGAGTAATGATGGCAGTAGATGAAAAAGGAAAACTTGAAGCTGTTCTTTGCCTAGAATTTGTTTTGGGGGCGGAAAAGTAAGAAAGGAGAAGTGGTGTTTGAAAGTTTTCATCATTGAGGTTGCATGTACTTCGCATAGATTTGCTTGTTTTCCCTAACTTTTTGGCTAATACTTCCCATCTCCACAACCAAAACACTTGGTACAAAAGAAATAGCACACAAAATTGTGAATAATGAAATAGGCACTTGAACAATATCAGATGATCATTTTCATGACATCGAACTGGTTGTGTCTTTTGTAGACTGCCATCATATAAAAAGAAGGCAGAGTATTATATTGAAGAATATGCATAAAGAACACTATATTATTAAAATAATCTATAGAATTTTCAAATTTTTAACAAATTCCTATGAATTGTATTATTGGAAATTTCTCTTGCATTATAACTTTTTCTTGTTTGTCAGTATGATATCATTATGAATATGAATGCTGATAGTACTAGAAAATTTTATGTAGTATGCAGATGTAGCTATAGTATAACTCATATGTAGCCCAACTTCCTTCCTTTCTATTCAACAGAAAATAAAGTGGAAGCAATTATAAAGTCACAACTCAAGCAGGAAAATAAATTCAAAATATACTATTCTACTGTATGGGAAAATGATATTTTGAGGAATAGAGAGTTTCAAACAGGTTTGGGATATAAAAATAAAAAAACTGATCTCTTTAATGCAGAATTGTTTAATTATTTTATTATGTAATATTTACCTTAATCTCCAAGTTGGGGCAGTCCCGGACATGAATGAAGTAGAAATAAATGTTAAACTGAATTCAGAAATGCTAATGTTAGTAGTGATATTGGCTATGTTTTCTGAAAAAATATCATTGTAATTGTGGGGTTAAATATAATAAATTTACTTCCTATTTCTTTTATAGAATTTACTACTTAAAGCAAATGTAAAAATAATGTATTGTGGATCTTATAATGATGTAGAAGCAAAATACTTTACAGCCAAAGCACAAAGAATGGAGTGAGGTGTTTATAGAATTATTCTATTAAAAGTTCCTAACATTGTTAAGAGTTATAACAATATTTCTAGGTGTACTATGAGAAGTTAAGCATGCAGACTTTAATATCTAAAGTAACCACTAAAAAATACAAAGAGGTAGAGCTAAAAATCCAATAAGTAAAATACTAAAAGTTATTGATTAATTTGTGGACGAAATTCAGGAAGAAAGGAACAAACAATAGAGAGACAAATCAGAAAATAGCAAATGGTAAAAAAAAGTAACTATATGAATTATATTAAATGCGAATGGCTACACACTCCAGTTAAAAGTATAAATTATAAGATTGGATGAATGATTTTAATTTACACGTCACAGGATCAGTGTAAAAATGGGAAAATATATCATGCAAACTTTAAAGACAGTTAAGGTAGAGTATTTGTATCTGACAAAGTCAATTTTAAGAAAAAGTATTATCAGAAGGAAAGGGGGACATTTGAGAATAATAAAAGGGCCATATCAACAAAAGGCACAACAATCTTTAATGCAAATAAATGTAATAACATATTTTAATATACAAAAATTGGCAAAAGGAAAAAGAGACAAGACAGATAGATTTTGATCTGGATGAATAAAAGAACAAGTAGGTAAAAATAAGGGGGAAAAAAAGATTTGAACAGCATCAAATAACTGTACTAATGGCATTAAACAGTTTATCCCACAGTGCAAAATACACTTTCTTCTCAAGTGTACATGGGACACTCATCAATTTAAATCATATGATGAACCCTAAAACAAGTCTCAATTCATTTCAAATGATTGAAATTTTATCTAGATTTTTCTGGAAAAACTAGAATACAGCTAGAAATAAGGTGTGCAAAATATCCCAAAATGTAAAATTAAGCAATACATATCGTAATAACCAAAGAAGAAATAACAGATATTTCTGTATTTTATATTTGAATGTTCATGAAAATTTTCATTTGTGAGATGCATCAAAAGTTGTGGATCATGTAGCAAAAGCAGTGCTAAGAAGAGTATGTATAGCTTTAAACGAATATTTTAGTAAAAAACAAAAGTTAGCAATCAAGATCTAGAGTTTCAGTTTAGGAGCTTGGAAATAAATGTAAATTAAACACAAAAAAAGCAAATGAAAAAACATAAAAATGAACAGAATTTAATATAATAGAAATAGAGGTACAGGGATTAAAAACTGATAATGTCAAAAGTTGTTTTAAAAATTATAAATTTATATAATAAAATTGTCACACCACTAACCAAAGAAGAAAAAGTCAATGAACGGAGAGACAACCCAAAAATCAATTTTAAGAATGGAAAAAAAAAAATCACCAAAAACACTTCAAACATTAAATAGAGGACATTTTGAACACTCTTATGCCAGTAAACTTAACAACATAGAGAAAATAAACGGACAAATTTTACGAAAAACAAAATTTTATAAAATTAACAATATTTTTAATTTATTGTTTAGTGAAAGATGACTAACAAATGCTAGTTTTAATGTATAATCATTTTTACATATGTTTACATCAGCGACTCTACTGTCTAAATCAAGATTGAAATTTTTATTTTATATATGACTGCCATGTTATTTATCATATAATATCTCATAAATGTTACATTCTCTACTAGATATTTTGTAAGTATAAAATAACATATTAAATGCTTGAAATTTGTCTAATACAATGTTGCTTCCTGTTTTTATTTCTTTGATTTATTATTCCTATTTTTTTTAACTCTTATATCTTTTGTCTTGTACAAATGAAAGAATCCTGGGTTAGAGACAGATTTTTTAACCCAAAATAAACTTTTTAATAGGAATACTTAACCAATTTATGAGTGCAAAAATTCTGTCCCTTCATTAATCTGTATATTCTTATACCAGTTGCATAAATTCAATGTGAAATTTAAAATATTCTTACACAGAACATTTAGGATCAGATGGCTACACTCGTGAATTCAAAGGAAAAAGCAATACCAATCTAACATAAATTCCTTCAGTAATTTGAAAAAGGGGACATTTTTAAAATTTGTTTATGAGTCTTGGCAGGTATGGTGGCTCACCCCTGTAATCGCAGTACTTTGGGAGACTGAGATGGGAGGATTACTTGAGCCTAGGAATTCGAGAACAGCCTCAGCAATGTAGCAAAACTGATCACTACAAAATAAAAGATAAAAAGTAAAAAAATTAGCCAGGCATGGTGACACGTGCTGTAGTCCCAGCTACTTGGGAGGCTGAAGCAGAAGTATCATTAAGCCCGGAAGGTCAAGGCTGCAGTGAACCATGATCGTGTCACTGCACTCCAGCCTGGGCAACAGAGTGAATTCTGACTCAAAAAAATATATAAATAATAAAGAAAGAAAGAATAACTGAAACTATCCATTAAAATTAAAAAGCAAAGTTATAATATATTGATATCATTTTCATACCTTAAATATCTTTAACTGTCTTACATTTTTATAAATATAAAATTATTCACCATTCTCATGTGCATGTCCATCTAGTGGCCAAAAATTGTTACAATGGCAAAATGTCCCTCAAAGGGGAACATGAAGAAAAGTAAAGAAATGGATCCTCAGTAGTACTGGCAAAAACAATATCCTATTATAAAAGAATCTTCTGCTTTATGAAAAAATACTTTTTATGCTTTTATGCCTAAGGGCTTCTATATTTAAAATCCTCATTGGACTCAAACAGTGTCTGTCTCCAATATCATCAGCAATAATATTCACAAACCTATTTGTCATTCAGATGCAGACACTTTTGTATATAAAGATGTGATCAAGCGACATACATGTAGTGTTGTGAGTCAGACTGTACCAGTGCTACAGTTAGAATTAGGATCTTTTGTATTATAATACATTTTGTGTGTGTGTGTGTGTGTGTGTGTGTGTGTGTGTGTGTGTGTGTGTGTGTGTATGTAATACGTGATGGACTATAAAGTCTAGGACCAGAGCACAAATCCTTTCTTCCTAGGTCTCAGGGTGATATGAGTCTAGATTTTCATCATGGCTGCATTCTACTCCTAGGATTAAGTTTTATAAGAGGCTAGGCTAGGCTGTGATATTAAAAAACAAAAACCAAAACTGAGATCTCAGTGGCAAAGTTTAATTTCTTACACAGGTTGTGGAGAAGGTGAGTTAGGATTCAATCTCTCTTATTGGGAGAAGATGGAGCCCCCAATCCCAGCTAGCTCATTAATAGGAAATATAACAAGAACTTTCAAGTTCACTCACTAGATAACTTCTTTACCAATATGAAGAAGAAAAGAGTACCCACTAATAATCTTGTCTTTTTAAATTAAGAGATTTAGCATTATTTTACTTCTTATTCTTAATTTTTGTTGAATTAACATGACATATATTGTGTTGCTTTTTTTAAATGTTTTTATTTTTAATATGTGGGATACAATTCAGGTTTAGATATACAAATGTTCCTTATGCAGGTACCCTTGTTGATGAGGTGTGCCCCATCATAAGGAACATTCCCCTTCCCCTGGCATTTTCCCACTACTGCCAATCCCTTTCCTATAGTTGTTCAAGGTCCACTTATGAACATGTGATACTCGATTTTTTTGTTTCTGTGATAGATCACTCAGTATTATAGCCTCTAAGTCCTTCCAAGTGGCCGTGAAGTTTGTAATTTTGTCCGTCTTTATGGCTGCATAATATTCCATCGTGTATGTGCACCACATTTTTTTTTTTTAATCCAATCCTGTTTTGGTGGACAGCATGGTTGGTTCCATGATTTTGCTATTGTAAATAATGCTGCAGTACACATGCATGTGCAGGTATCTTTTTCATAGACTGATTTTAGTTCCCCTGGATATATTTCCAGTTGGGGGATTTCCGGGGTCATATGGGAGGTTGATTTTTAGATCTTTTAGGAATCACCACACTGTTTTCCAGAGGCTGTACTAGTTTACACTCCCACCAAAGTGTAGAAGTGTTCCCTTTTCCCCACATCCTCTCCAGCATCTGTTTTTTGTTACTGATGATGTCCATCCTAACTGGAATTAGGTGGTATCTCAGTGTGGTTTTAATTTGTGTTTCTTTGATGACTAGTGAGGCTGAGCATTTTTTCATGTATCTGCTGACTGCTCGCATATCTTCTTTTGAGAAGTCCCTATTCATATCTTTTGCCCACTTTGCAGTGGGACTGTTTTTCTTTTTTTCTTTTCAGCACATTTGAGTTCCTTGTAGATCGTAGATGTTAGGCCGTTGTCAGATATACAGTGGCAAATATTTTTTCCCAGTCTGTCAGCTGTCTCCCTGATCTCTTGATATTTTCTTTGACTTTGCAGAAGCTTTCGGTTTGATAAGGTCCCACTTGTCTATTTTATCTCTTGTGGCATGGGCACTTGGAGTTTTGATCAGGAATTGGTTGTCAGTTCCAATTTCCATAAGGGTGTCTCCTGCGTTTTCCAAGATTCTTACAGTTTGAGGTTTTATGTTTAGGTCTCTGATCCATTTAGAGTTAATTTTTGTGTATGGGAATAGGTTAGGGGTCCTGTTTCAATCTTCTGCATATGATCAGCCAGTTTTCCCAGCACCATTTACTGAATAGGTTCTCCTCTCCCCAGTGGTTGGTGGCGGAAGTTTATTAAAGATGAGTTGGTTGAGAAATTGAGGTTTTGCTTCTGAAATCGCAATCCTGTTCCATTGATCTATATACCAGTTCTTGTACCAACACCAGGCTGTTTTGATTATTGTAATTTTATAATAAAGCTTAAAGTCTGGATATATGATGCATCCTTCTGTTTTTTGTTTTGTTTTGTTATTTTATCTGTTTGTTTTTTTACTGAGGATTGTTTTAGCTATTTATGGTCATTTATATTTCCATATGAATTCCTATATTGTTTTTTTCAGATCTGAGAAGAATGATGGTGGTAATTTAATGGGTATCGCATTAAATCTGTAGATTGCCTTGGGTAGCATGGACATCTTAACAATATTGATTCTTCCAATCTATGAGCATGGAATATTTTTCCATATATTTGTTTCATCTTTGATTTCTTTGAGCAGTGCATTATAGTTTTCACTGTAAAGGACTTTGACTTCTTTGGTTAAGAAGATGCCAATTATTTCATTTTTTTGTGTGGCTATTGTGAATGTGATTATGCTTTTTATTTGGGTTTCTGCTTGTTTATTGTTGGTGATAGGAATGTGACTCACTTTTGCACATTTATTTTGTACCCTGAAACTTTGCCAAAGTCTTTTATTAGTGTAAGGAAGTTTTTGACAGATTCTCTTGGGTTCAGAGTGTTGTTCTTATTTGCAAATGTGTGTTATGTTGGTGGTAACTAACAATAACATAAACAAATTTAAGATAACTGTTGGCAAGGTTGTGATAACATTATAACCCTCATAAACTGTTGGTGGGGGTGTCAAATGGTATAGTGGATATGGAAAACATGATGGAGATTCTTCAAAAAATTAAAAATAGACCTATCATAGATACAACATTCCACTTCTGGGACATGATGGAATACTACGCAGCCATAAAAAAGTACAAAATCATGAATTTCACAGCAACCTGGATGGAACTAGAGTCTATAATACTGAGTGACCTCTCACAGAAACAAAGATTCGAGTATCACATGTTCTCACTCATATAATGGACCTTGAACATCCAATGTAATACTATAAGAAAATGACTGACGGTACTGGGAAACTGTGAGGGGGGAGGGGGATGGGATTAACAGTAGCAAATATCTGTCTGGGGATGGGAAAACACCTCTTATCAGCAGGGTGCCTGAATGAAACGTAATTGTACACCTAACCCTTAACTGTACCCCATAAAACCATAATAAAAAATATTGATTAATAAAAAAAAGAAATCAAGATCTCAAAGAGATATCTACATCCCCATGTTTATTATAGCACTATTCACAAAAACCAAAATTTGCAATCAACCCATGTGTCCACCAACAGACAAGTAAAGAAAATGTAGTGTATAGAATGGAATATTATTCAGCCTTTAAAAGAAAGAAATTCTACCGTTGCAACAACATTTATGAACCTAAGAATATTGTGCTAAATGAGATAAGATATCACAGAAGGACAAATAATGCTTGATTCCACTAATATGAAGTATCTAAAATATTCAAACTCACAGAAGCAGAGAATACAATAGTGGTTGTCAGTGTAAAAGGGAAAATTGGGAAGTTGTTATTCAAAGGGTATAAAGTTTTAGTTATCCTCGATGAAGAAGTTCTAAAGATCTGCTGTACAACATAGTACCTGAAGTTAACAATACAGTTTTGCACACTCCAAAATTTATGAAGAAGGTAGATCTCTTGTTATGTGTTCTACCACAAAAACAAACATACAAACAAACAAAAACCAAAGAGACACAAAGAAACTCTAGAAGGTGCTGGATATGTTTATTACCTTAATTGTAGTGATGTTATCACAGGTGTTTGCACATGTCCAAACTCACCAAAAATATATATATAATATATATATATGTGCAGTTCCTTGTCAATTATATCACAATAAAGCTTTTTAAAGTATTTTTACTTTCATTATTTCTTATAGTACTTTCAGAAATTTTTAAAGATGGACTATTATGCTATTTTTATTGTTCAACATCATTCTTTTTGCCATCCATGTGTAGTATAAATTCTCTAGCAGTATACTGACATGACTCAGCATCCTCCCTCTCAATATATAAAATGCACAATATGTTTTTTGCTGAAGCACAAGCAGAAGTATCATGATTATATGAGCACACTCTTAAAAGATAGTGTGGGAACTTAAGACAGTATGGTAACTCTCCATCAGATGAAACTGTTACATTTAATCTTCATTTTTAGTTTACATCCTAAAGAATTTCCTAGTAGGCTTTCTTCTTTCTCCTAATGTAGAGGAACTTCAGTTATATAGATTTAGTTAATAAAATAAGGGCTTTTGTTTAAAAATGCTTCTATAGTGTACTGGAGTTTAGGCTAAGCATAGAACAAGCGATTGAGCTTTACAAAGTTTATTACTGTAGGTATGCCATATTTGACTACTTATAAGTTGAAGCAGAATATTGCTTTTTTTTATGCTAGGACTAGATACTTAATTAAGTTTTAGGTGAAAGTATTGCCACATCTAAGGGGTCTTTAAAATATGTTTCTTAAAAAAAATTTTATTTATTCAACTGGAAAAATATGAGCTTTAAATATGTCCTTGAGAATTTTAAAACATAAATAAATGCTTTTAGTTAAATATACCTCTAGATAATTATAATTTGTACAGCTGTGTGTGTTTGAACTGACTTGAAATACATAATTGGAATGCATATAATTCCTTCGTCCCTAGATAATTCTGCTCTCTCAAGGTTATTGAGTTTACCATTTGGATATTATGACTAAGTCTTAATTAGAATAATATAATTTTTATATTGTACTTTGGATAGGAGATGACTTGACACAAGCTATTCTACATTTAAACTATGTTTAATTAATTTTTAATTTTTAAATATATATTGAATTTAAGTTAGTTTCTTTATCCTTTTAAAGCAATCTCCCAATGACTCAAGCAAAACACTAGGTATCTTTCAGGCTCAAACGAAGGTCAAGTTTTCTGGAGTCTATAGCTAATCTAAGCTATCTTGGAGAAAGAAAAAAATTGCATAAAAGTTATATAGTTAGGAATATATTGTCTTTAAAAAGATCTGGTTTAAAAATATGTGTTTGCTGTCATTGTTTTCCTATTTGTTTGGTTCTAGAAATGTACCTGCTTTATAGTAACTATGATAAAAATGAAGATTCTGTCTTTGTGGTATTTCACCTGTTTCAAATATGTTCCATTTTAGCATAAGAGAATGCATCAGTCTATTCATTATTCAGGAGAGTTCATTATGAATAATCCTGGGAGCTGCTAAGGGCTTTCTTAACGACTGCAAACAAACTTTTTGAATATAACTTTTTTTTAGTTTGAAGTAAAATGAGTTATTAAAATGTCAAAAGGAACTTCTTCTCCACTATACAATTCATTTGTGTAACCAAAAATTACTGACACCCATGAAGCTATTAAAATAAAAAATAATGACAAAATTTCAAAAAAGAATTAAGAAAATTAACCAATGTAATTAGTTGGTAATATAATTTTAAATCTACAATCTCAAAATGAACATAAGATGGCATTTATTTTCATTAAATCAATTTCAATCTAATTTTTAGACTTCACAAGGACAAGGAGGCTAAAAAAATGTGATCTTCAACATTTTGGGAACTTGCTTTTCTTTAGTGTTATACAAAAAAAGCCTGGAGTTTTTATTCCAAAACATAAGGGTAGTACCTTTATGAATCAAGTTAAAATCATTATTTTTGCAAGCTAGTCACCACTAAGGCCAGTGACACTGTCCCTCTAGGTTTGGAAATGTTACTTATTCCATACTAGTCCTAAGACACAGAAATCTTGGTGAGGGCTGCTAGGGCTTATGTCAGATGTCCTACCTTCCTAGTCCACCATGTGCCTATCTTCTCTGAAATCTTGACTTATGCTCAAGACTGTGATTCTGTTACTAGAAGTAGACTTTAGTTTTCAGTACTTAAGCTTTCTTCAATGCCAAAATTATCAAGGCAAGGAACTACAGGGAGTCTATCTGCCTGTTGGGAATGCCTTTGCTGGAGTGTGGTGATAGGAATGGGAGCAGAATGAGCAGAAAAACTTTAAATGAACAGAAAATTTAGATGAGTAAAGCATTTAAAAATACAATTTTTACAGTGAGCAGAAATGTACAATGAACAGAAAAACTTAAAAAAATAATTTCCCCAGCAGAATAGAGTAAATCCATTTGACCTATTCCTCCCACGAAGTCAGCTAAAAACTTTGAATATTTTTTATTAAGCAAATATAAGAAAACTCTTAAAGTCAGAGAGAAGAAAGAAAACCAATTAGAGACTCCATGACTCAAGAAATAACACAAGGTAATCTCCCTGGATTTCCTTTTTGACTCTTGTATATCCCTGACCCAGCACTAAAGAAGTCTGAAATTCCAAAATGCCAATGGATGCAGAAAATAAAACTTCAAAAAAGGTCTACTCTTTCTTGCCAAGGAATCAGGAAAAAGACAGATAGTAAGGCAGATACAATAACCACTCTACTCTAGACAAACAACATGGAAAAAAAAGTTTCTATTCTTTTCAGCAAAGATCAAGTGGAAAGCCTAAACCTCCATTCCAGCCTAACACTACCAAGGCACATCTCCCACCTCCTCCCCAGCCAGTGTCATGTCAAAGGAGACTAAGTGAGGTGACTTCCAACCCTCATCAGGCAGCAATGACATAGGTGCCACCTTCCCTCCCATCCAGAGTGATGTCAGAGGAAGCCAAGCATAGAGCCTGGATGTTTACTACCACTTGACCAAGCATAGAGCCTGGACCTTTACTACCACTTGACCAAGCATAGAGCCTGGACTTTTACTACCCTAGCCCCTCATGGTGTCTAGAAGTGAGAACTTCCACCCTCATTCTATGGTAATGATGCATCCCTCTCACTCCTGTGGAGTCAGCAAAGGCCAAGTGTGAAACTTAAATTTTCATCCTCAGTGGTGGCAAAAGGCACCCTCACTTTTCCCTATGAGATGATGTCATCAGAAGCAGAATAAGGTTTGAGGAATCATTCTATCTGACTTTAAGAATTTCTATGTAGCTGTAGTAATCAAGATGTGATATTGGCAGATACACAGATTGGTGAAACAGAGTAGAGAACCCAAAAATATACCATACAAATTGCACAACTGATTTTTGGCAAAGATGCAAAGTAGTTTGAGTGGAAGAAAGAATCGTTTATTCTAGAAATTGTGCTGAAACACCATCTGACAGCTATAAGAACAAAAAGAACTTTGACTTAAACTTTACACCTTATGGAAAAAATTAACACAAAATGAATTAAGATTTAAATGCAAATCATAAAACTATAAAACTTTTAGTAGAAAAGCAGAAGAATATCCTCAGGACATAGAGCTAGATAAAACTTCCTATTATGACTAATTCAATTCGACATGACACTAAAACCAAGAGTTATAAAAGAAAAAGCCAAAAAGTTGGACCTCACCAAAATTAAAAACCTCTACTCTTAAAATACCCTGTTAAGAAGATGAGAGGAAAAGCTACAGTCTGGAAGAAAATATATGCAAATCGTATGTCTGAGAAAGAATTCTTGCCAGAATATATAAAGAACTTTCAAAACTTGAAAGTAAAAAAAAAAAAAAATCAATTATAAAATGAACAAAAGACTTACAGATATTTTACCACAGGAATATATATAGGAAAATAAGCACCTAAAATTATGTTCATTAGTCATTAGGGAAATGCAAGTTAAAACCTCAACGAGTTATCACTAAGCACCAATTAGAAAAGCTAGAATAAAAAATAGTGACAATACCAAATACCAGTAAGGATGTGGAGAAAATGGATCTTTTCGGGTAGGAATGCAAAATGGTACATCCACTCTAGAAAATAGCTTGCCAAGTTCTCAAAAAAAAAAGAAAGAAAGGGAAAAAACCGAATATACACTTACCATATGACCCAGCAATTGCACTAGTGGGCACTTTACTTCTTGCTTTTTTCTAGAAAAACGTTTTGCTACACACAAATATTCATAGCATCTTTATTTGCAATAGCCCAAACTTATAAACATTCAAATTTCCATCAATAGATGAAAGTTAAACTGTGGTGCACCCACACTGTGTAATACTACTTGGCGATAAAAAGGAACAAACTATCAACACATGGAACAATGTGGATGAACCTAAAAGGCATTATGCTGAGTCGAATAAAAGTCAATCTCAAAGTGATTGCATACTGTAAAATTCTATTTACATAAAATTCCTGACATAACAGAATTATAGTACTAGAGAACACATTAGTTAGGGATGGATGGGGTAATGAGTGAGTGTGACTTAAAAGAGTTAGCATGAAGGATCCTTGCAAAATGATGGAACAGTTGACTATGTTGATTATGGGAATGATTACCTCAATTTATACAAGTGATAGAATTGCATAAAACTACACACACACACACATGAAAGCACATAAAACTGTTGAACGCTTAAAATGGCCTGTGGATTGTAGCAGGGTCAGTTTCTTGATTTTGATATTATAGTATAGTTACAGAATACATTACCACTGGGGAAACCAGGTAAAGTTTACACAGGACCTCTGTGTACTATTTTTGTAATTTCATGTGCATTTATAATTATGTCAAAATAAAAACATTTTAAAATCATCTTGGCAATTAAAACTACATTAAGACAGTTACTTTGGTCATAAATTGTTTCTGGGCTGTATTCTGTTTCATTAGGTTATTTATCTACCCTTGTGACAATACCACAATATCTTAATGTAGCTTTGTGATAAATCTTGATATCTGGTAGAGACAATTTCCAGTTTTGCTCTGTATTTAAAAGATTGTCTTACATTTTTTTGGTTCTTGTATTTCCATGTAAATGTTATGATCAATTTCCACCAAAAAAGGCTACTAGGATTTTTATTAGAAATAAATATCAAGACCAATATTCTTTGCAATATTCTGATCCATGAACATTTTAATATTTTTCCATTTATTTAAGTTTTTAAAAATTTCTTTCAGCCGGGCTCGGTGGCTCAGCCTGTAATCCTGCGCCCTTGGGAGGCTGAGGTTAGTGGATTGCCTGAGCCCGCGGGTTCGAGACCCGCCTGGGCAGCGAGATCTCATCTCTACAATAAATCAAAAAATCAGCCAGGCGTGGTAGCGCATGCCTGTAATTCCGGCTACTTGGAAGGCTGAGGCGGAAGGATCGCCGGAGCCCAGCAGGTGGAGGCTGCGGTGGCCGGGAGCAGCCACTGCACTCCAGTCTGGGCGACAGAGTGAGACTCCAACTCAAAAAAAAAAAAAATTTCTTTCACGATGTTTTGTATGTTTCACTACAGAGAGCTTGTATATCATTTATTCAATTTATTAATAAATAATTGATATTCTGAAGCTATTCATTTGTAGAGTATATATAGAAAAGCAATTGGTTTTATTTACCTTGTATCTGGCAACTTTAATAATTTCACCTATTTCTTATATTTTTGTTTATATATTCATTTGAATTTATTATGTATCCAATCATGTAATGTATAAATAATGATAGATTCCAATCCTTATACTTTTTCTATCTTTTTGTCTCATATATTTATCATTCATGTATTTTATTATATTACCTAACCTCTTGTACAATGTTGAATACAAACAATGAGAGCAGACATCTTATTTCATTCCCAATTATGAGGGAAGGCTTTTACTATTTCACCATGATGTATAAAGACTTTTTGTTTGTTTATTTGTTTTTTGTAGATACTCTTGATCAAATTAAGGACATTTATTTTCTATTTCTAGTTTTTTCCCTTTTTAATTATAAATGAGTACTCATTCTTTAATCATAATAAATTTGCATGATCTTCTGAATTATTAGACTTTGAAACCTGACTTATTTAAATTACATTCAGATTTATGTGTTGAGTGTCTCTAATGTACCAGGTCATCTGCTAAGTACTGGTAATATAATAATAAACTGTCATAGAGTATTTAGTAAGTGTTTCTGAAGAAGTAAAAAAAAAAAAAAAGACTATGGACATAATACCAAAGAAAAGCTGTATTTTATTTTATTGAAATAAATTTAAACAAAATGTAGTTGATTGCAAATATTAGAATGATTTCAATGTGAATAAACGTGCACAATTCAATTTAAATTATTTTTATCTTTCAGAGTTGGGATAGTGGTTTAGCGAAGATGGCTAAAGCATGGGCAAACAACTGCAAGTTCCAACACAACAGCTGTTTAACTAAATCATATGCATGTCATGAAGATTTCGAGTATGTTGGAGAAAATATCTGGTTAAGTGACAAAGAAGCATTAACACCAGAACTTGCTGTTGCTTCTTGGTATAATGAAACTGAATTTTATGATTTTGACAGTCTATCATGTTCCAAAGATTGTGGCCATTACACACAGGTAAATATTTGACATCTTATTGATTAACTCTTATTTGTGCACATTCTAATTGCAAGAAAAAACTTTTTAGTACTTTCTTCTGAGTTTATTTTGAGTTTCTAGAAAATTCAACTTTGAGAGCTATTTTTACTGGAAATAGAATTTTATGAAGTTAGTGTTTAATTCTTCTGAACTTTAAAAATCTTGCTCCATCATCATCTTACTTGCATTGCCTCCAACAAGAAATCTACTGAAATTCTCTTATTTAGTCCTCTGAATGTAATGTGTTTTTTCTTTTATCTGCCTTTAATTTTTTTCCTTATAGTTCTTAATCAATATAATAATAATGTACCATAGTTTTCTTCATGCTTCTTGTGCTGCAGTTCACTGAGATTTTTGCAGCTATATGTCTATAGTTTGAATCAAATTTGGAAAAATCTTAGCTGTTGTTTCTTGAAATATTTCTCTCTCTTTCTTCTCTTCCCTGAGTCCAGTTCCCTGTCTAGAAGGCCACTTGAAGTCCCACAGTTCGTTGATGTTCTTGTCTCTTTTAAAAAATTTTTTCCTCTCTGTGATTCATCTAAAATAATTTTAAACTATATTTTTCAATTTACTGATTTTTCTTCTGTGATATTTAATCTACTGTTACTTTCATTTTTCTTTTCAATCTTATACCTTAAAGTTTTGAGATCATCAATGAATATATAGTATGTTTAATCTTTTATCTAGCTTTTTTAGGCATATGGGATAAGGTTATAAAAATTATTTTAATGTTTTCCCTGCTAGCTCTAGTATCTATGTTAGCTCAGTGTTACTTTCAGTGGATTTATTTTTCTTTGTTATGATTCAAATGTTCCTGACTTTTATCATGTTGGATAAATATTATTATATTCTCAACATTGTAAATTTTGCTTTGTTAAGTGATGGACTTATTTGTATACCTACAAATATTCTTGAGCTATCTTCTAGAGATACAGCTAAGTTACCTGGAATTTATTTGATCTTTTTGATTCCTGCTTTTAAAATATGTTAATATTTTTAAATGGAATAATATGTTAATATTTTAAAGTGGAATAAAAGCAGTGTTTAGTCTAGAGCTAATTACCTCTCACTGCTGAGGCAAGATTCTTGCATACTATCCCTAATGCCCTGAGACTTAGGAAGTTTTGGATAGTGGGAATAGGTCATATTCCTAGCTTTGTGTAAGCCTTGTATTGGTTCCTTTATTTCTTATAAGTGGCTCTTTCCCAATACTAAAGCTTCTTCACATGCATACTTTGATTAGTACTCTGCTGTATAGGAGGTGCAGACCCTCTTCAAATTTTCAGTGTGTCATTGTGCAATTGTCACCTAACCAGTACAGTGCCCTCTAAATTCCTGCTTTCTTTGTCTCCCTAGACTGTCATTCAGACTCTCAACTATGTGAGTCCATCAAGCTTCTGGTTTTTCATTTCCTGAGGCACAGTCTACAAACTCTCTCAAGACAATAAGCCAAGACAATTATATAACTTATATTTTCCCATCAAATCTCAGGGACATTATTTTATGTTGCTTAATGTACAATGTCTTACCATTATTTTTTATTAGTTTCCCTAATTTTTTTATTATTTCAGGTAAATGTATGACTGTGTCCCTGTTACTCCTTTTTGGTGGGAAGTAAAATTCGTTTTTTGAGCAAGCTTTAATCCTAGACATGGTACTGAGCACCTACAAAGGCCTGTTTAAACAAGAGAAAGAGTTCACTTACTTCTATAAAGTTACCTATTTGTATAAGTTAAATCATTATGTGGGGTCTTGTAGCAAGTAATTTTTACCAGAAGTGCAGTGAACAAAGAATAGCAACCTTTACAGTCCCCTTATTTTCATTCTTTATTCAACAATAGGATGTTCTAAGTCTGAATACTCTCCAGGACATCAAGAAAGATGTTATTGGTTTAAAAAAAAAAAAGTTTGACTATTGCTGAGAAAATTGAGAGACTGAATCAAGTGTCAGGTGTCCTGATGACAAGCAGAATGTAATATCCCTAATATGGCATCAAGGCTGAGTCACAGCTTTAATATATCCTTTGTCTTCTCTTTTGCTGTAAGAAAAAGGGAACTTGTTCCCAAATGCTCCTTCTTATTTAGCATTACTAGGTCAGAAATGGAAACTTATTCCTCATTGGCTAATTTACACATAAACTTAAATAATTAGGAATGACTATATATTGCTTAATGTTCTAAACAAAATGAGATAAAAATTTCATGCATTTACCACCTACTGATATTCATATTATTATATCCAACGTCCATATTAATATTGCATCTAGTTTCTTTAATGAAAGCAAAACATTGTAAACCTATAGATAGTAAATATTTATTTCACCATTTCAAAAGACAAAATTAATTTCATGGTGTAATTACTTACCAGTGAGTCAAGTTTTTAAGCATTATTTCTTAAAACATATTCTTGTAGTTGTATAGTTTATTCATTTTTTAAAAATCTAAAAGCAAAGAGATATTTTAATGATCTAGCTTAATCTTACTTCATTAAGTGGGAAACCAGCTCAGAATTGATCTGTCACTCATTCTCTAAAACTACACACTTGATTGGGGTTAAAAAGCTAATTTCTTAATTTTCTCTTCACTGAGCTCTTTATTGCACTTTGCTGCCTCTTAGACAACCAAAAAATCATTCAAATATATTTTGCAAAATTATTTATTCCGACCATACAAAGTCCATGGAAAAAATGACTTATATCTCAATTTGTGAAATAGGTTAATACATTTTACTAATGGAGGTGTAAAATAAAAAGAGTTCACAAAATTAATTTGTGTTGTCAGAACCTATTCTGTACCAAAATTTTTTGAATTTTTCTTTTGTTTTTAACTTTTAAATTTTTTTATTTTAAAATTGTGGGGTACAATTCAGGATTAAGTGTACAAATATTCATTGTTCAGGTACTTTTGTTGATGAGGTATGACACCCCTTCCCCAGGGAGATTTCAACTGCTGTCAATCCCATCTCCCCTACCCGCAGTTTCCTGCTACTGACAATCCGTTTCTTACAGTATTACAGTAGCTGTTCATGATCCACCTGAGTGAGAACAAGTGATACTCAGTTCTCTGTTTCTCTGAAAGATAACTCAGTATTATAGACTCTAATTCCATCCAGGTTGCTGTGAAATTCATGATTTTGTTCTTTATGGCTGCGTAATATTCCATTGTGTATATGAACCACAATTTTTAAATCCAGTCCTTTTTTGATGGGCAGCACAGTTGGTTCTATGATCTTGCTATCGTGAACAAGGCTGGGATAAACATACGTGTGCGGGTACCTTTTTATAGAGTGATTTGAATTCTTCTAGGTATATTCCCAGTAGGGGGATTGCGGGGTCAGATGGAAGGTTGAGTATTAGAACTTTTAGGAATTGCCACACTGATTTCCACAGAGGCTGTACTAGTTTACACACCCACTGACAGTGTAGAAGTCTTCCCTTTTCACCACATCCTATCCAGCATCTGTTATCTTTTGAGTTATTCTGACTGGGATAGATAGTATCTCAGTGTGGTTTTAATTTGCATCTCCTTGATGACTCGTGAGGTTGAACATTTTTTCATGTGGCTGTTGGCAGCTCGTATGTCTTCTTTTGAGAAGTATCTATTCATATCTTTTGCTCACTTTGTAATGGGGCTGTCTGTTTTGTTCTTTTAAGTACGTTTGAGTTTCTTGTAGATCCTAGATGTTAGGCCTTGGTCAGACATGGAGTTGACAAATATTTTTTCCCAGTTAAGTCCATTTGGTCAAGAGTCACATTGAGGTTCCAGATCTCCATGCTAATTTTTTGTCCTGATGATCTGTCTAGGGTTGTGAGTGGGGTATTGAAGTCCCAAGCTATGATAGTGTTAGCATCAATATCTTTTTTAAGTTTGCCTAGAAACTGCTTTATAAAAGTTGGCACTCCTGTGTTGGGTGCATATATGTTTAGGATGGATATTTCTTGTGAAGGATTAAACCTTTTATCATTATGTAGTGACCTTCTGTATCTTTTTTTAATTTTTGATAGCTTAAAGAGTATTTTGTCTGAAATTAAGATTGCAATTCCTGCTTTATTTTGTGTTCCAGAATGGTCTCTGTCTCTCTTTCTGCCTCAGGAAGTCTAATTTCTAAGGTTCGGCCTCTTGAAATAATTGCTCATCTCTTGAAGGTTTTGTTCTGTCTTTTTAAGCTTCTTTTCTATGTTTTTGACAGTTTGGGTTAGTTCTATATTTTGGTCCTCAAACTCTGAAATTCTTTCTTTCTGAGATTCTGCTTGGCTAATTCTGTTTTCCATGCTTATTAGTTTGTTATTTTTTTTTAATCACAGTATTCTTTATTGCTGTTATCTCAATTATCAACTCCTTATTTTCCTCCTGTCTCTCCTTAATTGTTTTAATTCTCTCTATTAATGTCTTGATGTCTGGGTTTGTAGTATGTGACCAGTCATTCTGGGGACTCTTCATTGTTTGCATTCCAAAGTCTGTTTTCTCAGTGTCTGACCTCCCTGGTGTCTGTATGAGACCTATATTCTTTGGGGTTTTCTTCATTTGTGTAGATTTTCCTCCCCCACTTTTTCCTTCCCCCCCTTCTTTAATTCTGTTGTTCAGGGATGGTAGGGTTGCTTTAACTTCTGTTTGCTCAATCTCCTATTCTCCTTTATTTGAATCCTTTAGTTTTGTTCAGTTCTGAAGGTGAACTGTGGGTTAGAGGCTGTACTTTTTTGCAGTTTTGAGATTTAATTGAGGGAGGAGCTATGATTCAAAATCTATCTGCAGATCCCAGTATCCACCAACAGCTGTATGGGTACCCTGGAACACACTTCACAATGCCTTGTAATCTGTCCATGCAGTGGGGGTATATGTTTGCTCACTGAAAGCATAATGAGGTAAGAGAAAGGAAAAGAATGGAACAGAGAAGGGGTAAAGAAGAAGGTGGAGAGAGAAAGTAGTAAGAGAGAAAACAGACAAATGTACTGACTAACAAATGAAAAGAGACACAAAGACAGAAAAGAGTAAAAAAAACAAACATACAGACAATCTCACAAACACACAAGCCAACCATCCTCCCTATTAATATATTATTCCCTTACACAAACAGGAAGTATAAAGAAAGAAAAATAAAAATTTAAAAAATCAGTAAAATAACAGAAACAAAGCAAGTATGAAAATGTTATCAACAACAGTAAGAAGAGAGAGAAAAGAGGGGGAAAATGAGTAAAACAAACAGACCAAGGAATAAAAATAAATAAAAACAAGGAACCAGGCTCGCTCTGAGATCATTCCTATAAGTCCAATGTCCTTTCAGCTCTGATCTCTAGCTCTCATCACAGACTGGTAGGGTTGCTCACAGCTAGGGTCAGATGCCTCAGGCCTGCTGTGGAAAGAGGTTGGATCAGATCTGGACTCAGTCAGCTTGCAGCCTATCAAGTTTGCCACTCAAATCTGACCTGTCTGTGCCTGATCTAACGTGGGGGAGGGGCTTCTGTCTCTTCCAGTTTGATGCTATTACCTTAGGTCCCAAGTTGGAGGCTGGGAGGAGCAGGGCAGAGCTCAGCAGGGCAATGCAGGTGTCTGCCTGGTCTCAGGGCTCCAGCTGATCTCTGGTGCCACCATGGCCGGGGACCAAGCCGGGGGAAGTAGAGTGGGAGACAGCCGGTGCTGCAGGTCAGTGAGGTATGGGGCAGCTTGGGGCAGTGTGGGACGGTGCAGCCCGCAAGGGAGCCCAGAGCTCCATGGGGCCAGGAGCTGAGGGCTGACCCAGGTGGGGCAGTGGCAGCCACAGCAGTAAAGAGATACATAAGACCAAGGGCCTCCAGCCCACAGGCCAGCATGGCTTGTGGCAGCATCAGCAGCAGCGAACATTGTGTGGGGTTGGGGTTTTCCAGCCCGCAGGTCTACACTGCTAGCCAAGGAGCAGATTGGCAATGGCAGCAGCAACAGCCACCCAGGAGAAAGCGAGAGTTTTTATGGACACTCCCTTTCATGGAGACTCTCACAGTCCAACCTGTCCCATAGCCATCTTGCTGGAAGTTCTCACATCTTAATTTACTGAAGGTTATCTAGTCTGACTATTTTGCTCCAGGAGAGAGATGCAGGTCTGAACATTTTAAGTAGATCTTATCTCCTGTCCCAAATCAAAGGATGGCACAGAGACATGGAGTGCAGCAGAAGCGAGACTTTAATGACAGTCTTGCAAGATTGGATGTCTAATGGACAGGCACCTGAATTATGCCTAAAATGGAGTAAATCAACATTTTTTCTCTTTGTTTATTTGGATAATTAAGAAATATTTTATTGTTTTGCAGTCATAAAAGACTAGCAATGTTCTTCACTGCTTTATTTGTCTCCCTTGGCTAGTTTTCCATAGAAGTCTTCTTTCTTTGAATAACCTTCCTGTTCTTTATAACTACATAAAAATAAATATTCACCATATTTATGGAAGACATTCTTAATATTAATTAAATATGTTCTTAATCCCCAGTTATCTTTTGTGACTTAACAAAGGTAAGAATATGACTAAGAAAACAAAATTTAAAATGTAACAATAAATTATGCAGAATTTTTCTGAGAAAAACCAATAAATGTGAATTATTATTTTATTTATAATCCAATTTTAATATTGTTTATATGGAATGACCATTAAAAGAATTAAAATATATTTTATAAATCACCTAGAAATTATGGTTTGGGCTATTATGATTTTGACTATATGTCACAGTCTTCTTTTGATTTGTGAGAATTATCAGGGAGGAAGAACTAGCTAGGTAGCTCTCATGAAAGCAGCCTTAACAAAACAATCATTTTAAACTAAATATACAAATTTGTAATATATATACATAATTAATAAATGTGATTTTTGTAGCATGACAAAGATTGCACCTATTCCTACAATACATTGTTTGCAGAGAATTATTTTGCATATTTCATTTTAAAATTTATCTTTTTATAGGTGGTATGGGCCACTTCAGATAAAATTGGTTGTGCAGCTGCAATTTGCCCTAATCTTGGGGATATTTCAACTACAATATTTGTATGCAACTATGGACCTGCGTAAGTTATTATTTTGCTCTTAAAAATATTTTAATTGAAATAAATGTTAACAATGGTTTTCAAAAAAAGAATCTTATACTAGAGACAAGTATTTTTTGATATGTAAAGTCTTCCTCTATCATGCTAATCAAATTAGATAGATAAAAATAGACGATGATGATAGAATATTGCCTTTTGTAAAGAAGAAATATATATGTCATAAAATATTTAAACTTGAAAGTGAAAATAAAGGAGATTGTTAAGTAAAAAAGAGAGTATAAAATGTATTGACACAGTAAAGTCTAGATAATGTAGCACAACAAAGGTTGGTAGATGCTTTTCTAATTAATATAAAATAAGTGGATGAGAAATCCACTTATTTAATATTAATGAGAAAATGATTGAGAATGGTGATAAAAGCTCATATTTTTAATAAAATAACAACATGATTTTTAATTGCTTTGCTGATAATTGCGTATCTTAATACAAATATGACATAATCCTAATGGGCAGTCTCAAAAATGAAATTCTAGAACTCTAATCCCAGTGGATCTATACAAGAAAGAATGCAAAAACAGTTAATAACCCAACTCTTCAACAAACAACAAGTCAAAAAGAAAATGTGCAAAAGATAAAAATAAAAACAAAGAATAAATATTAAGAATTGGCAAAAAGATATCCCAAAATTACCAACAAGAGGTATAAATTTTATATAGACATATCTCTGTATATTTCTCACTGTCTCTCACTTAGAAACAAGAAAAATGATAAATACAGAGCCTTGAATCTTAGGGCAGAGTACAATTTTTATAGATATCAGAAAAATTACAAAACTGTTGGCATTTATTACCACCTATTATCTTAAGGACACTAATCACTGATTTTAAAATGGAAAAAGAGGAATAATGAATAGGTGATTAAGGCTTAAGTCTTGATAAAGCAGTAGAGCATCTTGTTACTTTAAACATCAGGTTTTGAAGTCCAAACAAATTATATACATAACAGATTTCTTATGGTTCTTGTGAAAGCATAAGAGGATATTGTTACATGACTCTTGGGCAAATAGCAAGGATCAATATACTCTACCACCTGAAACAACAACCAAAAAAAAAAAAGAGAAGAAGAAGAAAACAGACAAAATACATAAAGCAACAGTTTTTAAGACATTTGCTATCATACAAAAAGAGCTATGGTCTCGGAAAAAGTTTGCCCTACAATTACCCCAGCTTGATGCCTTGGCATGTTGAGGTGTGGAGAGAGGACTAAGGCAGAGGTTGGTAGACTGCCTGAGTTGAAAAAATAAAACTAAAAGTGCAGGTAGACTAATACAGCTAAAGATCATGAAAAAATGTGCCAGAGAAAAGAGAACTACATACAGAGAGAACACTGGAGATGTGCAAAGGGTTTTCCTTGCATACTCAGCAAAGTACTGATTAGCAGATGTGTGTGAGGAAATTGCTTCAGGCCATGGTAACAAACATCAGAAAGATTACAGGAACCAGTTCCTGGTACACAGGGAGCAAGCAGTACTAGACTGCTCTAGACCTATTTAGCAATTCCTAAAGTGAAATCTGAATCAAAATATTGCCATGCAACTTAACGGCATTATCCAAAAAAAGCTCAAAAAGATTTATAGAAATACATACTATCCAGCACCTAACACAATGTCTGGTATCTAATCAACTATTTTCAGGCATACAAAAAAGCAGGAAAGCAAGATTTATAATGAGGAGGATAATCAATCAGTTGAAACTGATGCAGAATTGACACAGATGTTAGAATTAGCAAAGAAAGACATTTAAATAGTTATTATAAACATATTCCATATTTTCAAAAGTTCAGTAAAAAG
Source organism: Carlito syrichta (assembly GCF_000164805.1). Lineage (NCBI taxonomy): Eukaryota > Metazoa > Chordata > Mammalia > Primates > Tarsiidae > Carlito > Carlito syrichta. The sequence continues at coordinate 204,530 of NW_007260954.1, forward strand.
TAGAAAACATTGGAAACAGAAAATTACAATGTTTGAGATTTTTTAAAGTTAAGGTTAATGAGAGATTAGGCATTCCAGAAGAAGGGATTAGTGAATTTAAAAACATAATAATAAAAATTATCTAAGATAGTAAGCCCAGGAGTTTGAAGCTGCAGTGAGCTATAATCACACCACTGCACTACTGCCTAGGTGACAGAATGAGGCCCCCCATCTCCATAGAAGGAAGGGAGGGAGGGAGCAAGGGAAGGAGGAAGGAAAGAGAAAGTATTCAAGATACAATCCACAAAGAAAAAAAGAATTCAAAAAGAATAAAATATGTATCAGTTAGCCATAAGACAACTTTAATGATAATTGATTTCCTGAAAGTGATTAAGGCAACAGAAAAACATTTGAAGAAATATGGCGCAAAACATTCCAAGCGTGAAGAAAATTATATACTCACAGATCCAAGAAGCTTACTAAGCTCCAATCACAAGAAACATGAAGAAAACTGCACCAGGCTATCTTATAATCAAAAATTTCAAAATTGGTAATAAAAAGAAAATCTTAAAAGTACCCAGAGGACAAAGACAGGTTACATACAGAAAAACAAACATAGGGATAATAGCAGATTTCTTACTGGAAACAATGCAAGATAGAAGACAATAATACCTTTTAAAAATAAACAAAACAAAACTGCCAACTGAAAATTCTACACTCAGAGAAAATATCTTTCAAAAATAAAGGTGGAGCCTGGGCAAGTTGGTTCACATCTTGGGAGGCCAAGGCAGGAGGATTGCTTGAGCCTAGGAGTTTGAGACCAGCCTAGGCAGCATAGTGAGATCTTGTCTCTACAAAAATTTTTTAAAAGTTAGCCGAATGTGATGGTATGTACCTATAGTCCCAGCTACTATGTAGGCTGAGGCCTAAGGATCGCCTGAGTTCAGTAGGTCAAGGCTATAGTGAGCCGTGATTGTGTCATTGTACTCCAGCCTGGGTGATAGAGTGAGATCCCCAACTCAAATAATAATCAATCATAATCATAATAAAGGTGATATAAAGATGTTTACAGGCCACTAGAGATGGTAAATACATAGGTAAAGATCTAAGATGTTATTTTTTATTATTTAATTCTTTCAGAAATAATTTTTTAATCAAAAAGAATAGCAGTATATTGTGAGAGCTATCATATATGTAAAATTGAACTACTTAAGGTTCTTCTAATCCATGTGAAGTGGAATAATTTAACTTGACTGTGATAAGTAAAAGGTTCATACTATATATTCTCAAGTAACCAATAAAATTTAAAAAACAAAGAGTAATATCAAATAAACTAACAGATCAGGTGGAATTGAATTTTAAAAAATATTTAATTAACCTAAAGGAAGGCAGGAAAAAGGAAAAGATTGCAAGGAGAAATAAATCCAAAATTATCATCAGACATTTCAATACCCCGATCTGATCATAGAAAGAGCAAATAGATAGAAAATAAGTAGGGTTGTAGATTTAAACAATACCAAACCAACTTGACCTGATTGGCATGGGTAGACTATACCATCCAATAACAGAACAACAGCAGCATATTTTTTTCCCACTACACATGGAACATTTAACATGGAAGACCATATTCTGGGTCATAAAACAAGTCTGATACATTTAAATGGATTAAAATAATACAAAGTATGTTGTCTGATGACAATGAAATTAAATTGCAAATAACAGAAGAGACCTTGAAATTTTCTAATATTTGAATATCAACACACTTCTAAATAACTCATGAATCAAAGGAGAAATCAAAAGAGAAGTTTGAAAATATTTTGACCTTAATGAAAATAAAAACAAAACATGTGAGATGCTGTTAAACCAATACTTAAGGCTGGGCAAAGTGGCTCATGTCTGTAATCCCAGCACTTTGGGAGGTGGAGGCAAAAGGATTGCCTAAGCCTAGGGGTTCAAGAGCAGCCTGGGCAACTTGGCAAGACTTTGTCTCTATAATAAATCAAAAATTAATAAGGCATGGTAGAGTACACTTGTAGCTCCACCTTCTTGGAAAGCTGATACAGGAGGATCACCTGAGCCCAGGAGGTTGAGGCTGCAGTAGCCATTGAGTGTGCCACACACTCCATCCTGGTCAACAGACTGAGACTCTGACTCAAAAGAGTTTATGACACTAAGGCCCACGATGAAAAGGGAGAATGGTTTCAAGTCAATGGCCTCATCTTCCACCTAAGAAACTAGGGGGAAAGGGAGAAAATTAAACCCAATGTCAGCAAAATAAATAAAATATTTTTAAAAGGAATAAATAAATGAAATAAGCAGAAAAACACTAGAGAAAAATGATAGAGAATATCAACTAAATCCAAACCTCATTGGTCAACAAAATTGATAATCTTCCAGTCATACTGATCAGAAAATATATATACACATATATATATTGATATTTAAACAATATTAGGAAGTAGGTAATAGCACTATAGATTTTACAGTTATTAAAAGTAAAATAAGAAAATATTAATAATATTTATGCCAATATATTTCACAACTTAGATAAAATGAAAAATTGTTCAAAAGATAAAAGTTACAAAGGAGAGATAAAGAAACTAGAGCAATATCCCTCACAACCATAGGTACAAAAATTCTAGACAAAATTTAGCAGTTGAATCCAACAATATAGTAAAAGCATAATACACCTTGTCCAAATGGGATTTATTCCAGGAATGCAGGCTGAAATAAATAAAGATTACTCACCACATTAATCACCTGAAAATAAGGATTATAAGATCATCTCAATAGATGCAGAAAAACCAAAACATTCATTTCTGATAAAGGATCCTAGCAAGTTAGACATAGAAGGGAATGTCATAAAGCTAATAAAGGGTATCTATGAAAAACGTATAGCTAAAATTATGCTTTACAATAAAATTTATTTATTTATTTTAAATTAGAAAATATAGTTTATTATAAAACTAAATTAGAAAGACAGAGAGAAAGAAAGAGAGAGAGGAGATTCACCTCCCCAAGGTAGGGAAGAGGGCCAAAGTCAGAGAACATGACCTGGCCATAGCACAAAGAGCACATGGCCACACCATAGCTTAGCAAGGCAATGGCCATAAAAATTTATTTTGAAAATAACAGACAGTAAATATGCTAGGCATTGCATGCCATATACAGTCTCTGTTGCAAATTTTTCTTTCTTTGTGTTTTGTTTCTAATAACTCCTTGAAAATAAAAATAAATTCTTAGTTTACAGACTGCATAGAAACAGACCACAGGCCAGATTTGACCAAGGGGCAATACTTTACTGACTGCTTATCTATAGGCCTATACATAGAAAAACCATTAGAATCTACCAAAAATCTTCCAGAACTAATAAGTTCAGTAACTTTTTAGAATACAAAATCAGTATACAGAAATCAATGGCATGTCTAATATATTAGCAATCAGAAATTGAATTAAAATAACAATGCCACTTATAACAGTATTGATAATATAAATTATCTAAGACTAAATCTGGCAAAAGAAGAAAGAGATAGACACACTGAAAACTATATAATATTATGAGAATAATTTAAAAATTAACGGTCAACAGTTAAATTAATTCAGGGCCAAGTGCAATGGTTCATGCCTGTAATCCGAGAACTTTGGGAGGCTGAAGAAGGAATACTGCTTGAGGCCAGGAGTTCAAGAACAATTAAATTAATTCAATTTGTACTTAATTAAAATAACAATACCATTTATAATAGCATCTAAAACATAAATTGAGAAGCAGGCATGATACTTATCAAATATTTGGGGACTTCATCAAATAGAAATAGAGACTATAGTACTGTACTTAAAATTAAACCACAAAACATGTTTTTATTTGCAATTTAAACTTTGTTTACTTCATTTACAAAATGAAGAAATAATCATAGTGACAAAAACTTTGTGGCTATCACATGCATAATTAATTACATTGGGCTCATATCTAATTTGTATTCCACAGAAAAATCAAGAATAGAACTGCCATGGAGTTTAGGGACATCCCGTAAAGGACAATTTTAATAGTTTATATATATATATAAACAAAACAATTTTAATAGTTTTTTTGTATACACACATACACACACACAAAAGAAAAGAACATCAGATTGGGATAAAAGTTTTTATTTTTCCTTTTCAACACTCATGACTTAGTGACTCATTGAACCAACTTGCATAAAGGAATACACAAAATTGGAGATTTTAATGAGCATTTGACTAATCAATGTTTCTTTTTTCACAGAGGAAATTTTGCAAATATGGCCCCATACAAGAAAGGAGCATCTTGTTCTCTGTGCTCTAAAGGAGAGAAATGTGTACAGAAACTCTGCAGTAAGCAAAAAGAAAACATAATAATCATAACATTGTGCTGGGAGAATAAAGTTTTCATAAACTCTTTATATTTTAAATTTTGGTACCTCAAGTTTGTAATGTGTGTAGACAAGACTTGATTGCTGCTAATTGATGACATAAATCATTTGTCATAAATTATCATATTTAAACTCAGATCCCTTCTTTCTTCACTGATTATTTCTCCTCTCGAGCTAAAGATCAGAAAGGAATGAAGGATGACTGTGATCCAGTCAGCTAATACACTAGTCAATGTCCAACATAATTGTGACTTAAAACTAACATGTTTCTCTTCCATCATCACCTTTTTGGCTCCCAAAACAAAAATAGTTTTTAAGGATAAATGTGTAAATTTTTGTAGGGTTCAGAAGAGAAAGGGGAGAAGGAGATGATATAAAAATTGTACATTTTTATCCAGGCTCAGTGGCTCAGCCTGTAATCCCGCACTTTGGGAGGCTGAGGTGAGTGGATTGCCTGAGCTCGCGGGTTCGAGACCCGCCTGGCCAACTTGGCGAGACCTCATCTATACAATAAATCAAAAAATTAGCTGGGCGTTGTAGCGCACGCCTGTAGTTCCAGCTACTTGGAAGGCTGAGGCAGAAGGATGGCCAGAGTCCAGCAGGTCGAGGCTGCAGTGGCCGGGAGTGTGCCACTGCACTCCAGTCTGGGTGACAAAGTGAGACTCCAACTTAAAAAAAAAAAATTGTGCATTTTTTTTAAAACGGAGCCATGAACGCAGACAAAACAAGAAGATTGCATATATTAAATTATTTCATGTATATAAAACTCAAAATCAGGCAAGATCGATTTATGTTTGGAGTCAGAATAGTGAGTACCCTTGGAGAAGAAAAAAGAGCTAGTAATTGTAAGAGGACGCCAAAAAGACTTTCTGGACCTATGCTATGATTACCTAAGTGTGTTCACTTTGTAATAATTCATCAATTTTTCCACTTTTGAGATACAAGATTTGCTATATTCAAATTATACATTAATTAAAGAACATATTAGAAGTATGGTATCTCTAATTTCACATTTAATTCAAACAATTCTAAAAATAAATGTATTTTTACCACCTATTTGGAAATTAATGTGTTCTAGTCAAAGGGATATAAAGATAACGATGATACATTCATTTTTTTCACTTTCTTTTCCTGCCTGGTATCCAAGCCATTATCAATTCTTGCCTAAACTAGTGCAGTCTCTCCCAACTTCCTTCTTACTTTATTCCAAACTGTTTTACACAAAGAAAATCAGATCAAATCACTCCTTTTCTTAAATTTCTCAATTACTCCTTGCTACAACTAAAGAAAAGTCTGATTCTATATGATGTGGCTGACAGTTCCAAAGATGATCTGGCCCATGCTGTCTCTCTCTCACCATATTTTTTTCTGACCCACTAAGCTTCATTATCACCACCCTCAAGTATTCCAACCTCTTTTTAAAAGATCCAACATCCAGATCACATGTAGGTTCATTTCTAGTTTCAAGGCTATTTTGTTTTCTCTTTGGTTTTGGTAATACATTCTATTTCTCGGTGTGATGAATTGTCTTTAAAGTGACCACCAACAATTCCTCCCGTTCCTTACATGCCAGTCCTTCCATCAAGAAGAGGAGGCAATTTTCCCTTTCCTTGAATAAGGACTTGGTACTATATCAATCCTTGGCCTAGCAGCTTTGGCATTTGCTGTGTTGGAAGTTGCTAACTAGCATGTAATATATGCTCACTGGCTGAGAAAACAACTTTGAGTAAGGTCCTGGAGGAGGAGAGGCCATTTTGCTGTTTCAACCCCAGCTAAGCTCCAGGTAAATGCAGCCGTGATATTGAACTCTGAATGATACCACATATAACAAAGGAAGTATCTAGCAAAGCCAATTAATAAAAATAATTATAAGAAATAATAATAGTTATGATCTCAAGCCATTAAGCTTTAGAGAAGTTTGTTTTACAGCAGTAGAGCATAGAAACATTTGAGATGGCTGAGCTTTTATTAGAAACTTAATACGTGTATTTCTGGATTCCCTATTCTGTTCCATTAGTCCATGTGCTGCTCTTGTACCGGTACCATGCCGTTTTGGTTACTATAGCCTTGTAGTATAATTTAAAGTCAGGTAACGTGATGCTTGCAGCTTTGTTCTTTTTTGCTCAGTACTGCTTGGCTATCTTGGTTCTTTTTTGGTTACATATGAATGTTAAGATTTTTTCTAATTCTGTGAAAAAATGATGTTGGTAGTTTGATAAGGTTTGCATTGACGCTATAGATTACTTTTGGGTAATGTGGTCATTTTAACAGTATTGTTCTTCTAATCCATGAGCATGTGATATTTGTCCATTTGTTTATGTCCTCTACAATTTCATTCCTCAGTGTTTTGTAGATCTGCTTGTAGATATCTTTCACCTCCTTGGTTAAGTGTATTCCTAGGTATTTTAGCTTTTTGGTGGCTATTGTAAATTATTTCTTGATTTGATTCACAGCTTGGTCATTATTGGTGTATAGAAGTGCTACTGATTTGTGTGTGTTGGTTTTGTATCCTAAGACTTTACTGAATTCACTTATCAAGTCCAAGAGTCTTTCGTAGAAGTCTTTAAGATGCTCTAGGTACAAGATTCTATTGTCATCATACAGAACTAGTTTGAGTTCTTCTTTCCCAATTTGGATACCCTTTATTTCTTTCTCTTGCCTGATTGCTCTGGCTAGGACTTCCAGTACTATGTTGAACAGAAAATGGGCATCCTTGCCTTGTAGAGGAGGGTGAAGGGATAAGAAGGAAAACTCACCTATCAGGTACAATGCACATAGGTGGGAGTGGAGGGTACACTTAAAGCCCAGACTTCTTTGCCACTGTACAGTGCATCCATGTAACCAAAAGCCATTTATACTTTCTGAAGCCATTAAAATAAAAATTAAAAAATTAAAAAATAAAAACTCCAAAAAACCACTTAATACTGTATATGCACAAAAATGCAGAAGTTTCTACCTTTTCTTCTGCAGAACAGAATCATTGTTGTTCACATTAATCCAAACACAATTTAGTTAAGCCTGGGTTAGAACTTATGTACTGGTTAATCTAATCTACCTTTGCTGCTCCTGCTCCAAGTGTGTAGATTTGCAGTTTCCAGTGAGAGCCTGGTGTGCTCACTGTACCCTTTTCCTGGTGGCTTCTGAACTCCAATTCTTATTGTTTTAGTATTATGAAATTGCTAAAAACTCTGTTTTGCTTTCTAGAGCCTTTTAGGCTAGGTTTTAAGCCTCTGCCCTCACAGCTCCAAAATTAAGCAAATAGTGAAAGTACAAACTGGGCATCTCAGGTTTATCTCCCCCGCCACTTCCTCTCACCTGTATCTTGACCCCTTAATTCTCCAATTTTGTCTCTCCAGCCCTATAAAGCCACCAAAAATGCTGCTGATTTTCCTGTTTTTCCAAAATTGGCCTCTGGCTGGGCAAAGCCCAGATTTTTAGCCTTAGACCTGAGTCCAGAACCAACAGATGAGCCCAGGGAAAAAAAGCAGCTCTCATCACATCAGCCTACTCCTCTGAGGATCTCCTGCTCTGAAATCTTGGTGCCTCTACTCTTTGTTCCTTTAGCAAATTTCTGGTCCTCCTAAACAGTACTTTGTTGTATTTCATTTGGATTTTCTGGTAGTGCTTGATGAGAGCTTTTGTCTGTCACAAGCCACTCCAACCAGGAGACTTAAGCAGTCAACAGGCTCCAAACAGGACCAAACTGACTACAAAGACCACAGTAAGCACCGATACCTGGTTGGAGGTTTTTCTCCAATCTCCTCTTTTTCCAAATAATTCAAAAGTTATTTGGCTTTTCTTGTACCTTCACTCTTGCAAATTAATTTTAGGATATGTTTATCAATTGTACAGAAGACCTAGTTAGAATTCTGGTTTAGGATTGCAGTCATGTGTTACTGAAAGATGCATCATTAGGCAATTTTGTGGTTGTGTGAATGTGATAAGAGCATATTTACACAAGCTTAGATGGTATAGCCTACTACATACCTAGGCTATATGCTATAGTCTATTGCTGCTAGGCTACACACCTGAACATGTTACTGTACTTAATACTGTAGGCAATTGTAACACAATGGTAAATATCTGTGTATCTAAACATAGCTAAACATAGAAAATGTAGCCGGGTGTGCCTGTAGTTCCAGCTGGTTGGAAGGTTGAGGCAGAAGGATCCCCTGAGCCCTGCAGGTTGAGGCTGTGGTGGCCATGAGCGTGCCACTGCACCCCAGCCTGGGTAACAGAGTGAGACTCCAACTCAAAAAAAAAAAAAAAAAAATAGAAAATGTATTCTGAAAACATAGTGTAGGAAAAAATTGGTATACCTGTCTAGAATACCTTTCATAAGTGGAGTTTGCAGGACTAGAAAGTGCCCGGCTCTGGGTGAGTCAGTTAGTAACTGGTGAGTGAATGTGAAGGCCTAGGACATTACTGTATCCTACTATAGTCTTTACTGTCTACATTGCCCTGTAAGTGGAAGGCATATACTCTAAAATAACCATAAAAAGAATAGTACAGTAAATACATAAATCAGTAACATAGTCGTTAATTATCAAGTACTGTGTATTGTACATAACTGTGTATCCTATACTTATATGACTGGCTCTTCAGGTTTGTTTATATCAGATCTCCACAAACATATGTGTAATGCCTTGTGCTACATCTTTATACTGGCTACAATGTCACTAGCTGATAAGAATTCTTTGGCTTCATTATAAATCTCTTGGCATCACCATTGTATATGCAGTATGTCATCAACTGATAGTTCCTTATGTGATGCATGACTGACATTGAATTTATCAATAAATTTGGAAAAATTTAACCTCTTTTCAGTATGGACTATTTCCATTAACAAAAATGCTTTATTTAAGTCTTTTTAGACATCTTTCAGTTAGATTTTGAATTTTTTCAGGAAAGTCTTGCATATCAATTTAGAATTCAGTGGCATATATTTGTTTCTATTATAATTATTTTAATTTTTTATTTTATAATTGATTTTGCTGGCTTATAGAAATGTAAATGCTTTTGTATATTAGTCTATTATTCAGAATCTTGCCAAATTCTCTTATTGTTTCTGACAGTTTATTGCTTCTTTTGGATTTTCCATAATGACAATCATGTTTTCTGTTTTAAAAAATGCAAATTTTGTTCTTTCTTCTAATCTTGATCTCCATTATTTATTTTACTGATTTAATAGACAGTTATTCTCCAATGTAATGTTGAACATAAGCTGTAAGAATGGATACCCTTCTATTGTTCCTGACTTTAAAGATTAAAGAAAATGTTTTGTTATTGTGTAAATTTGTTTTAGATTGTTTTAATTGGTTCTCATTGCCAGTTTTTGAAAGTTTTTTCTTCTTCTTATTTGCCAAGAGTTTTTAACTTGAATTAATGTTAAGCACTAACAATTTTTTTCTGCATCTTTTGATTCCATTTTTTTCTTTTAATATCTTAATGTTGTAAACTATATCAAAGGATTTCTAATGCAACACAGCAACATCAAAATTTCAAACGGATCAGGAGTTAAGTGATCGCCCAGTAATCCAATACTATATATTTTTTCATTCTTGTGATAAATCCAATTTGGTCTTGAGTTTTCCTTCATAAATGGCTAGATTCTTGTTAACATTTTATTTACAATTTTTGTGTTTAATTTTAAAATTGTGACTGGCCTATAATTTTCCTTCTTTATTTTTCTTTATGTGATTTTGATTTCAAGACTGTAGTAGCCACATTTTTTAAAAAGTTGACAGTTGGGAACATTACTTCTTTTGTTATTTTGGCCACAGTTTGTCAAAGATTCTGATTATTTCATTTTTGAATGTTTGGAAGATATTCTGTGTAAAACTATTTTGTTCTAGTATACATGTATGTTATGTGTTTGTAAGTTTTAATTACCAATTTAATTTCTTTAATGATTATGGGATATTTGGGTTTGGAGAAAATGGCAAATTTTCTTTTTATCTACATTTTAATGAAATTCTCTAATATTTTTATTTATCCTCTATTTTTAATTACATTCCACTTATGTCTGGTGACTTTTGTACTTTTTTCTTTTTTGTTGATCAGCCTTATAAAAAAATTTTTTTAGCTAGGTTGACTTTTTGTTTTGAGAGACAAAAGATATAGTACAATGGTCAAATATGTAGGCCTTGGAATACAATGACTTAATTCAAGAAGTGATTAAGAGGATTATATATCATAAATTATACAAAGTTATTTTAGCCCAAAACAAAGTAAGTTCTCAATATATTTTAGCTAGTACTATAACTAAGTCCCTAATTATTTTCTATCCGTGAAATTATTGTTTTTATTCATCTTATTTAGTTATCTAATTTTAAAATTAATGATATATTTTTCTTTCCTCACTTTCCTAAATGAAAGGCATTTCCTGATAACCCTTACATATAAAGCCTAGAATCATGCTCAATATATAGTAGAAACTCAAACACATAAATAAAATTTTGAAAAGCAAATGAAGTCCTTATGAAGTGCAGGGTCCTATTAAAATGGTAAACTGGGGAGAAAGTTTTGATGTAAAAAAATATGGGGCAATATTTGGAGCAAGAACCAATATAGAAATAAATAGGATTGTTAGTGGAAGGCTCTAGGTACATAAAACTCAAAATGAAGAAGTTATGTTTTTTCAGGGATTTGCAATGGACATGATGGAGTGCCAAAAATAAACTACTTTATAGTTTTGTCTATTTTTTAGTTTTGTACCTGCAACACAGAGGTATTCTAGAAATAGTTGATGGCATGACACTGTTGGTAGGGGCATCATAAAGATGTTTAAGTACTGTGAGATTTGGTAGGAAGCTTTCATTTTCTTAAGTTAAAAAGTCAAACTAATTTTCCTAAGATGATTATGTATTCCAAAAGTGAGAAAAGTAAATGAATGCTTTTTATTTTATAACATTGACTTCTTTTTTTTTATTTTAGGGACTCCAAAACTTATTATACCTAACAGTACGTATCAAAATATTTTAGTATTGATCCAATTATTTCATCTCCTTGATAATAAAGTGAGCTTTCAACTGTTCTGTTTTATTGACAGAAAATCCATTAATGAAGCCAATGGGGAAAGCACCTCAGCGGATACCCTTTAATCTATTCAGCCTAAGTTTTATTCTTCTAAGAATCTTTTAATTGATAATTATCTACAAAATAAATTCTCAAATATGACAATAAAGGAGCAGCTCATGGCTAAATACAACTCGTCATCAGTTTAATTCTCTGTTAAATCTGTATCTAAACTTAATGTTTGTTTTTAATTCATAATTTGTATTATAGTATGGAAGATAGGTAAGCAGTAAAATACAGTCTTAAGGTTATTTTTATTACATTTATATATTTATCAGCAGTGTTTCATTCTCTAATTTTCCAGTGAGAATGGATACAGTAGATCTAAGGAAATAAATTTCAGATATTAAATAGTTTCCATATATGCGAGTAATTTCCTTTACAAATATCATCATTATACAGAAACAAAATGTTACTGAGGAAAGTTTTCAGATAGAATGTAATATTATTCATTATGGTCAAAATCAATGGTCAGCAAATAAATCAGTGGATTAAACTCAAAAAGGAAAATTAATAAACAGTTTAAACGTTGAAAGGTAAATATATGTCCTGAAAACTAAAGCAAACTAAAGCACACTTTTCTAGGAGATTTATTGTGAAATATGCCCTATATAAAATATAAAACAACAAGATGCAAATAGTATACCTTTTAAATACCATACAGAAGATGGTGACAGAGGTGGTCAGAGTACATGAGTCTCTGCATAAATGAATGGGTGCAGAGAACAGTATTCACCCTAGGGTGTCAGCAAAAGTTGTATGAATGTCTGATTGAGTAGAGATGTGGGAAGAAGAGGACCAAGATCTCCTGCACAGGCAGCTGCCCTGCACAGCTGCTCAGAACCCAGAACATTCAATGGCCCAGAGGCAGGCACCATCTCTACAGCACAACCAGGAAAGGGAAAAAGTAAATAAAAGGAATAAAATGGCAAGAATCACCAGTGGCCAATGCCACCTACTGCTGCAGGCTTCATCCCAGATCAGACACCAGCAACAGAAGTAAAGAAAAAAGAAAAAACCACCACAAAAGAAAAAAAATAAATAAAGAAGAACCATAGCACCACACAAAGTCCAAAGAGGATAGTCCACAAGTATACAGACTTTGGAACTCAAACAATGAAGAGCACCCAGATTGACTGGTTTAATATTGCCAATACAGAGATCAAGGAATGGTTGGAAAAGATGAACAAGAACCAAGAAAAGTAAGATGAAAACATGAAAGAACTAATGACTGAGATGTAAACTATAAAGAATACAGTAAATGAAATAAATAATAAGCTGACAAGCATGGAAAGCAGAGTTAAACAGGCAGAAGAAAGAATCTCAGAACTTGAAGACCAAAATTTTGGAACTAACCCTATCTGTTAAAAACATAGAAAAGAAGCTTAAAAAGACAGAACAAATTCTTCAGGAGATGTGTGACTATATTAAGAGACTGAATTTAATACTGACAGGTATCCCTGAAGCAAATAAGGAGAATGAGAGCAGCCTGGAACAAATATTCCAAGAGGTCACCCAAGAAAACATTCTGCATCTCATCAGAGATAAGGCAATCCTAACACAAGAGATACAGAGAACCCCCGAAAAGCATCAAATAAGACACACAGTAATTCACTTACACAAAGTAGGTATAAAAGAAAAAATTCCTAAGGCAACAAGACAGAAGGTCAGACTACCTACCAGAGAAGACTAATTAGAATAGCAGCAGACTTATCTACAGAAACACTGCAGGCTAAAAGAGACTGGAGCTCAAGTATCAAAATACTCAAAGATAAACCATTCCAACCAAGAATTTCCTATCTAGCTAAGCTAAGCTTCATCAGTGATGGAGAATTAAAATCTTTCCCAGACATTCAATCCCTAAGAGTATATGCTGCCTCCATACCAACTCTACAAGAGATGCTTAAGAAGGTATTAAGCACAGAAGAGAGAAAAAAAAACACCCACATTCCTCCCAAGAATGCAAGAAAACAAAGAACTAATAAAGCATGGCATCATGACTGCAAGATTGAAAACACACACATAAATCAACCCCCAAATCAAAAGAAAACCAACAAAAAAAGTAAAAGAACGACAACAAGATCCTCATGACAGGGATAAACTCTCTCATCTCAATAATCAGCCTGCATATGAATGGACTAAATGCACTACTGAAAGGGCATAGCATGGAAAACTGGATAAAGAAACATGAGGCAACAATATCCTGTCCTCAGGAGATGCATTTTACCAGAAGGGACACTCCCAGACTCAAAGTTAGAGGATGAAGAACAAATTTTCAGGTGAACAGAACACAAAAGAAAGCAGGAGTCACAATCTTAATATCAGACAAAATAACCTTTACACTATAAAAAATTTATAAAAATACAGAAGGACACTACATAATGATAAAAGGATCAATTCATCAACAAGAAGTATCCATCCTAAATGTATATGCATCAAACACAGGAGCACCAGCTTTTTTCTTTTTTTTTTTTTTGAGTTGGAGTCTCACTCTGTCACCCAGACTGGAATGCAGTGGCCACTCCTGGCCACCGCAGCCTCAACCTGCTGGTCTCTGGTGATCCTTCCTCCTCACCCTTCCAAGTAGCTGGAACTACAGGTGCGTGCTACCACACCTAGCTAGTTTTTTTATTTATTGTAGAGATGAGGTCTTGCCAAGTTGCCCAGGCAGGTCTCGAACCCGCGGGCTCAGGCAATCCACTCACCTCAGCTTCCCAAAGCATGGGATTACAGGCTGAGCGACCGAGCCCGGCTAGCACCAGCTTTTATAAAACAGCTACTAAGTAAACTTAAAAAAAGATATTGACTCTAAGACTATCATAGCTGAGGACTTTAATACCCCACTATCATCCTTCGATAGATCATCGAGGCAAAAAATCATCAAGATCTGGAACCTCAACTTGATGTTTGACCAAATGGACCTAATAGAACCTACAGAATACTCCACCCAACAACCATGAATTAAACATTCTACACATCACCTCATGGAATGTACTCCAAGATCGACTACATCCTCGGTCATAAATCAAGTATAAATAAACTTCTCACACCACAGTGGAATAAAAATAAATATCAACTCCAACAAAGTTTCCCCAAAACCCACAAAGATATGGACACTAAACAGCATGATACTAAGCAACTCCTGGATAGACATGAAAATCAAACAGAGATTAAAAGATACCTGGAAACAAATAAAAATGAAGAAAAATCTTACCAAAACCTCCAGGATGCCATGAAAGCAGTACAAAGATGGGAATTCATATCTTTACAAAAATACATGAAGAAAATGGAAAGATCACAAGTTAACAGCCTAAAAAATCAGCTAAGTGGGCTGGAAAAATAAGACTACCAAAACCCTAACTTCAGCAGAAGAATCCAGATCACCAAAATAAAAACACAAATATGGGACACAGAGACAAAATTATCATAGAAAAAAAAATCAATGAAACAAAAAGCTTGTTCTTGGAAAGGAAAAACAAGACTGATGGACCCTTAGCAAGACTGACCAAGAAAAAGAGATAAAAGTCCAAATAAACACAATCAGAAATGCAAAAGATGAAGTTACAACTGTACCCAAAGAAATACAAATCAGAGATTACTATGTATACTCATATGAAACAACATTGAAAACATAAGTGAAATTGAGAACTTTCTGACAACACAACCCACCAAGGTTGAAACAAGAATAAATTGAGACCCTAAATAAATCAATAACAACCCATGAAATTGACTCTGTCATAAGAAAACTACCCACCAAAAAAAGCCCTGGACCAGAATTCTACAAAACCTACGAGGAGGAGCTGATACCAATCCCACTGAAAGTATTCCAGGCAATCAAGAAAGACAGAATTCTCCCCAAATCATTTTATGAAGCTAACATCACATTGATACCCAAACTGGATAAAGATCCAACAAAGAAAGAAAACTATAGGCTAATATTTCTGATGAACATAGATGCAAAAATTCTCAGCAAGATTCTAGCAAATCAGATTCAACAACACATGACCAAGTAGGCTTCATCCTGGGGATGCAGGGCTGGTTCAATATTTGTAAGACCATAAATGTAATTAAGTACATCAACAGATGGAAAACAAGAAACACATGATTATATCATTAGATGCAGAAAAAGCTTTTGATAAAATCCAGCATTCCTTCTTGTTGAAAACCCTTGAACACCTAGTCATAGATGGAATGTACCTCAAAATAGTAAGAGTCATCTATGATAAACCCACATTCATCATACTGCTGAACAGACAGAAATTGGAAGAATTTCCCCTGAAAACCGGAACAAGACAAGGCTACCCACTGTCACCCCTCCTGTTCAACATTGTGTTGGAAATCCTAGCTAGAGCAATTAGACAAGAGAAGGAAATAAAGCGTACTCAAATAGGAAAAGAGCAAGTTAAGTTATCCCTCTTTGTGGATGACATGATCCTATACCTTGAAAACCCAAGAGGATCTTTCAAAAAATTCCTTGCACTGATAAAGGACCTTGGCAAAGTCTCAGGGTATAAAATAAACATTCAAAAGATGGTTGTTGCATTCCTATACAGAAACCCAAATAAAAAGCACAATTCCACTCACAATAGCCACAAAATTTTAAAAATGAAATACCTTGGCATCTTCCTAACCAGAGAAGTCAAAGACCTTTGCAATGAAAACTACAAAACACTGCTCAAATAAATCCAAGAAGACATAAACAAAGTGGGAGGTATCACACTTCCAGACTTCAAACTCTACTATAAAGCTACAATAATCAAAAGAGCATGGTATTGGTATAAGAATAGGCATATAGACCAATGGAACAGGATAGAAACTCTGGAAGCAAAACCTCAATTCCTCAACCAACTCATCTTTGACAAAGCCTCCACCAACAACCACTGGAGAGAGGAGAACCTATTCAGTAAATGGTGCTGGGAAAACTGGCCAACTACATGAAGAAGACTGAAACAGGACCCCTACCTATCACCATACACAAAAATCAATTCTAAATAGGTCAAAGACCTAAATGTAAAAACTCAAGCTACAAGAATCCTAGAAGAAAATATAGGAAACACTCTTAGGGAAATTGGAATAGGCAACCAATTCCTGATCAACTCTTCAGAACAGAATGTCATAAAAGATAAGATAGACAAGTGGGGCCTCATCAAACTGAAAAGCCTCTGCAAAGCAAAAGAAACCATCAAGAGAGTAGGACAACAGCCCATGCATGGGAAAAAAAATTTGCCAGTTGTAAGTCCGACAAAGGCATGACATCCAGGATCTACAAAGAACTCAAATGTGCCAAAAGGAAAAAAACAAACAACTCTATTAAAAAATGGGCAAAAGATATAAATGGACACTTAGAAGAAGACATTCAAGCAACCAACAGATATGTGAAAAAATGCTCAGCCTCACTAATCATCAAAGAAATGCAAATTAAAGTCACACTGTAATACCACCTAACTCCAGTCAGAATAGCCATCATCAACTCAAAAAACAACAGATGCTGGAGAGGATTTGTGGAAAAGGGAACACTTCTACAATGTTGGTGGGAATATAAACTAGTACAGC
The DNA here is from genome assembly GCF_000164805.1 of Carlito syrichta. Taxonomy (NCBI): domain Eukaryota; kingdom Metazoa; phylum Chordata; class Mammalia; order Primates; family Tarsiidae; genus Carlito; species Carlito syrichta. Next base: position 221,530 of record NW_007260954.1, read on the forward strand.
TTCTGTGGATAATAGTGTGGCAATTTTTTTAAAAATCTGAAAATCAATCTTCCATACAACCCAGCAATTCCCCTTCTGAGAATATACATGGAGGAACTTAAATCACTCTATCATAAAGATACCTGCACACACATGTTTATTGCAGCATTATTCACAATAACAAAAACATGCAACCAACCATGCTGCCCGTGGAAAGTAGACTGAATAAAGAAAATGTGGTACATTTATACGATGGAACACAATGCAGCCATAAAGAAAAACAAAATTTTGAACTTTGCAGCAACCTGGATAGAATTAGAGTCCATAATACTTGGTGACTTATCACAAAAACAAAGCTCTGAGTACCACATATACTCCCACATAAGTGGGCCCTGAACATTTATCATGGTACTATAAGAAAGGAATTGGCATTAGTAGGACACTGTCAGGGTTGGGGCATATAACATCAATAAGGGTACCCACACTTTACCTGTATGATGACCACATATGTACCTAACACTCATTTGTAACCCACATTTTTAAAATAAAACAAAATAATATTTTTTAAAAGTCATACAAAATGATCTGTAATATGAGTAACAACATCTCTACAAAACATAATTATTCAATACTGGAAAAACTTTTGTTTGAAGACATTTTAAAAATGCCTTCAATTGGTTCAGTTTTAAAACCCATTAGTGCCAAATTGCTGATGCCTGTGAACTAAATTACCTAAGTCTTTTTCTTCTCAATTAAGGTAACTGCCAGTTCCAGCTATATATATTAAAAACGATTTTTTAAAAATATATTTTAATTTAAAAGATAGAATGTTGTTTTGTGTATATTGTCAAACATCTAGGAATTTCCACATAGGTGGTTACTATTTTTTTTTTAAGTAGCCAAGTGATTTTATATTTCAAATCTACTTATGTTAGACAGAGTTCTCCAGAGAAACACAATAAATAAGGGAAAGAGAGAGGAAGAGGGAGGGGAAGGGGGTGAGAAAGATGGAAAGACAGAGGCAGAGGGAGATTTCTAGTAATTGGCTCAAAGGATTATGAGAGCTAACAAGTGGAAATTTGTAGGGCATGTTGGCAAGCTTAAGTAAGAGCTGATGTTGCAGTCTTTAGTCCAAATCTTGGAAATTCAGGCAAAAGTTCTATGGTGCAGTCTGAAGGCAAAATACTTTTTTTTTTTTTTTTTTTTTTTTAGAAAAAATGCTATCTTTAGGATTTTGTTCTCAAGGCCTTCAACTGATTGAATGAGGTCCACCCACACTAAGAAGGGTAATCTACTTAAAGTCAACTAATTGTTAATGTCAATCATACTTTAAAAAAAGCCTTTACAGCAACGCCTAGACAACTGGTCACCATAGTCTAGCCATATTGATACACATAAAATTACCTATTACATTGCTACTTGTCATCATGTATATTGAGTCCTATTTTTTTAGTAGGGTAAACATTTACTATTTGTTCAATTATTGCATTGTTAAAATTCTAATTCATCATTGTTTCCTGGAGGGATGCAATGGCTGACACCTGTAATCCCAGCACTTTGGGAGGCCAAGACAGGAGGATTGTTGAGCCCAGGAGTTCAAGACCAGTCTAGGCAACCTAGCAAGACCTCATCTCTACAAAACATTTTTAAAAATAAGGCATGGCGGCACACATCTGTCCTCCCAGCTTCTTGGGAGGCTGAGGTAGAAGGGCCACATGATCCCAGGAGGTTGAGGCTGTGATGAGCCATGATTGTGCCATCGCACTCTGGCCTGGGCATTAGACTAAGACACTCTACTCAAAAAAAAACAAAAACAAAAAAAACCATAGTTGTTTTCTAGCTTGTGGTTTGAAATAGACTAAAGGTAAATTTACATGTATATAGAGTATACTTTTCTACCTATTCTATTGTTTATCACTCTGTTGTTCTTATATTTTTTAATAAAACTTTTTCATTAATAATTAAAACATCCTCTGATTTTCAATATAAGTACTTCTCAGACTTCTTATTCATTCAAGAGCATATATATTTCTTAAGTCAGATTAAGTGAAATTCTACAGATCATATTAAAAAGTTTACAGAATTATATTCACTAATTTTTTAAGTATTTGTCGAAGAATATTAAATTAGCATTGCTATGGGAACTTGCAAGTACTGACAGTTCTCAGAAAATAGAGCCTATTTGCAGGACTTCTTATATACCAGCATGGAAAAAGTGAAACCAAAAATATAAAACCATTTACTTCAGCACACCAAAAGAGTTATGAATCTGAAAAAATAGTTATAAGATCTATTTGAGGAAAACTACAGAATTATGATAAAAGAAATCAAAGGACTAAATAATGGGAGAATGTTCCTTGTTTATAGTTAGAAAGACCAAATATTGTTACAAAATTAGTAACTGCCAACTTGGTCATTAGATTCAATGTAATCCCAAATTTTCAGCAAGTTATTTTGTGGATATCAACAAACTGATTTTAAAGTTTACATGGGAGGAGAGGCAAGGCAGGAGTGGAACCGAGGCAGCACATCCTCCAGCGCCAGCTTGGGCCACAGGCACATGGCACGAGGTGAGGAGCACTCTGCAGCCCCTGGCTGAACCTCACAGGAAGGGCTGTGCAGAACACTAGTGCATCCACTGTGCTGGGGAACTGAGCACACCTTCAGCCTACTCAATGTGAAAATGACCAGAATGAAGGCTTCTTTCATGATCCACTTCTACTTAATAGCAAACTAGAATGTGGACTTCTCGGCTAATCACCCTTCTCCTGAGTACCCAAGGAGTCAACCACCTGCACAATAACTTCCAGGGCTTTCTAGTTGGTGAGTTTTGTAATGAGAGTCTGACAACCCCAGCTCAACATTCAAATGGAGTCCAGAATTCTCATTTAATACCAGAAAGAGTGCATACAGAGAAAAATGGGTAGCAGAGTTGGAAACTAGCAAAAGACGACATTGCTTAGCCTGAAATTCTAAAGAAATGTTGGGAAGACAATGTCCAAGGGATATCTTTGTAGAAAGGTCAACAGACCTAAATTATTTGATTATGTTTTAGAACTTGAAGTGATTTAGAAGGATGAGCTGGTAAGGACACAAGGGAAGGCTGCCAAACCATCTATGATGGGGATTCTGGCTACAATTAAATCACCTGAAGAAGTTTTTTAAAAAATACTCATATTCGGGATTTCCAGCAAGATGGCAATGGGACAGGTCAAACTGTGAGTCTCTGTAAAAGTGAGTGCCCATAAAGACTCTCTGCATGAGTGGGCATGTGCCAGCAAGTGAGTGAAAGTCCATCTGAGGTCAGACTCAGGTTCATGCTCCCAGGCCTCTCCTCTGGAAGTCACTGCAACCCCCCACTGCCCTGAGATTGTATCCCCGAGTGCACACACAGGATCATCTGCTGCTCTCAGAACTCTTCTCAGAAAAGCCTGCCAAATTCTGCTGATCCTCATCACCTGGAGCCCGGCCCACACCATCACCTGTGACAACAAAGTGGCTGGAGCTCGAGATCAGCAGGGAGAGCAGTTGAGGAGAGCTGGTGAGGTGCCCCACCACTGGTGAAGGATGAGAAAATGCCAGCTGGAGTTTTCTCTGTACCAGGTCCAGGCAGAGACCTGGATTGCCCTGCCCAGCTACACCCAGCCTCCAACTTGGGACCTAGAGGTAATCACATCAAACTTAGAGGGATAGAAGCCCCTACCTCACCCTGTGATCAGACACATCAGATCTGCGTGGGAGACTTGACAAGCAGCAATCTGGGGGAGTCCAGATCTGGTCCACGCTCTTCCCACAATAAGCCTGGGTCATCTGTCCCACTCTGTAAGCAACCCTATCAGCCTGCACTGAGAACAGAGGGGAAGGGCTGGAGATCAGAGCTGAAAGGAAGTTGAACTTATAGGAACCACCTCAGAGTGAGTTTTGCTTTTTTGTTGGTCTGTTTGTCTTGCTTGTTGTTTTTTTATTTCTGTTGTTATTGTTTGCTTTTTCTTTTAGTTTTTTCTTTTTTCTCTTTTTCTTTTTCTTTTTGATTATGTTTTTGTACTTGCTTTGTTTTTGTTACTTCATTGCTTATTTTAGATTTTCTGTTTGTGTATGTGTATTCTGAGGGAGAGTACATCAATGGGGGGTCTCTGTCAGTTGTGTGTTTGTATGATTTTCTGCATGTTTTCATTTTTTAAAATCTTTTCTGTCTTTGTGTCTCTTTTCATTTGTTAGTTGGTGTGCCTGTTTTCCCTCTTATTCTCTTTCTTCACCTTCATCTCATCCCCTTACTTCCTTTTTCCATTCTTTTCCTTTTTGTTACCTCATTTTGCTTTCAGGAAGCAAACCTATATCCACACTGCATGGACAGATTGTGAGGCAGTGGGAAGTGGGTTCTAGGGGGCCCACACACCTGTCAGTGGATACTGGGATCTGCAGATACTTTTTGAATCACAGCTCCCCCCTCAATTAAATCTCAAAACTGCAAAAAGTACAGCCCTCCATCCATAGTCCGGCTTCAGAATTGAACAAAACCAGAGAATCCACACAAGGAAGAATAGGTAATTGAGGAAGCAGAATCCCCCCCATCCCTGAACAACAAAATTGAAGGAGAGGTTTTTTAGAAAGGAGGGGAAGAAAATCTACAAAAATGAAGAAAAACCAAAGTAAGAATATGGGTCCTACACAGACCCCTGGGAGATCAGCCACTTCAGAATACAGACTTCAGAATGCAAACAATGAAGAGCCCCCAGAATGACTGGTCTCAAACTACAAACACAGATATCAAGACATCAGTAGATAGCATAAATAGAATCGAGGAGAGACAAGAGGAAAGAATGAAGGAGTTGATAACTGAGATAACAGCAATAAAGAATACAGTGAATGAAATAAATAACAAACTGATAAAACATGGAAAGCAGAATTAGCCAAGCAGAAGGAATCTCAGAGTTTGAGGACCAAAATATGGAACTAACCCAGTCAGAAACATAGAAAAGAAGCTTAAAAAGACAGAGCAAAACCTTCAAGAGATGAGTGATTATTTCAAGAGGCTGAACCTAAGATTAATTGAACTTCCTAAGGCAGAGTGACAGAGACCACCCTGAAACAATCATTCCATGAAATTATCCAAGAAAACTTCCTTCATCTTATCAGTGACACAACCATTCAAACACAAGAGCTTCAGAGGACCCCTGCAAGATGGCAAATGAGTAGACCAACTCCTAGACACATAGTAATACAACTACACAAAGTAGATATAAAAGAAAAAATCCTGAAGGCAGCAAGAGAAAAAGGTCAGACTACATACCAGGGAAGACCAATTAGAATAGCAGCAGACTTACCTACAGAGACACTTCAGGCTAGGAGAGCTTCGAACCCAATCCTCAATGTTGTCAAAGATAAACAATTTCAACCAAGAATTACCTACCCAGCTAAGCTAAGCTTCATAGGTGAGGTAGAATTAAAATATTTCCCAGACATTCAATCCCTAAGAGCTTACACTGCCTCCAGACCAGCTCTACAAGAAACACTTAAGAAAGTATTGCTCTCTCTCGGTCTCTCTCTCTCTCTCTCTCTGTCACTCTCTCCCTCTCTGCAGCTCTCTCCCTGCCTCTCTCCCTCTTCCTCTCTCTCTCTCTCTCTCTCTCTCTCTCCACAGACCCTTTCCCTTTTTCCCTTGTAACCACCACTTTAATAAATCTCTTGGCCTTAAAAAAAAAAAAAAAGAAAGAAAGTATTAAACCCAAAGAAATGAAAAAAAGAATGACAATGCCCTTCATAAGAATGCAGGAAAAAGATTGAAAACACACATGAATCAACCCAAAAATCAAAAGAAAGACAATCAACAATCAGCAGCAACAACAATAAACTCTATAAGAACGCAATGACAGGGATAAACTCTCATATCTCAATAATTAGCCTGAATGTGAATGAACTAAATGTACCACTGAAAAGATACAGAATGGTAAAATGGATAAAATATCATGAGATAACAATATATTGTCTCCAAGAGACTCAACTCACCAGAAAGGACACACACAGACTCAAAGTAAGAGGATGAGAAACAAAATTTCAGGCAAATGGAACACAAAAGAAAGCAGGAGTCACAATCTTAATATCAGACAAAATACCCTTTAAGCTACCAAAAATTTTAAAGATATAGGAAGGTTCAATCCATCAACAAGAAATAAACATCCTAAACATATATGCACCCAACAAAGGTGCACCAACTTACATAAAGAGGCTTCTAAGTAAACTTAAAAAAGATATTGACTCTAATACTATCATAGCTGGGGACTTAAATACCCCACTCACAACCCTAGGCAGATCATCAAGACAAAAAGTCAGTATGGAGATCTGGAATCTCAATGTGATGCTTGACTAAATGGACTTAACTGATACCTATAGAACACTCCACCCAAAAAGAATGGAATATACATTCTACTCATCACCACATGGAACATACTCTAAGATCAACCACACCCTTGGCCATAAATCAAGCATAAACAAATTACAGAAGATTGAAATCTTGCCATGCACCTTCTCAGACCACAGTGGAATAAAAATAAATATCAGCACCAACAAAGTTTCCCCAAAACCCACAAAGACATGGACACTAAACAGCATGATGCTAAGCAACTCCTGGGTAGACATGGAAATCAAACAGAGATTAAAAGATACCTGGAAACAGGTGTACCTAACCCTGAATTGTACCCACATCTTTAAAATTGAAAAATTAAAAGTTAAAATAAATAAATAAAGTTTACATGGAGAGGCAAAAAACAAACAAAAAACCAGAATAGCCAACACAGCATTGAAGAACAAAGTTGTAGGACTGACACTACCTGACATTAAGTCTTAATATAAAGGTAAGACTTTAAATAGGCTTATAACAATTTCCTAGTCTGTTTTGTGTTGTTATAGCAGAATACCTGAGACTGGGTAATTTATAAAGAAAAAAGATGTATTTCTTACAATTCTAGAGGCTGGGAAGCCCACAACTGAGGGGCTGCACTTGGTGAGAACCTTCTCACTGTGTCATCCCATAACAGAGGTGGAAGGGCAAGACAGTTATGAACTCATCCTTTTATCAGGAACCCATTCTATAGCTTACCAATCCTGTGATGACATCCATCTTCTCATAAGGACATATTCCTTGAGATCTGTTCACCTCTTAAAGGTCCCACCTCTCAATGCTCTTGTATTAGGGGTTAATTTTCCAACACATAAACTTGGGGGAATGCATTCAAACAATAACACTACAGTAACCAAGACAGTGTGGTATCGGTGAAAGTAGAAACAAATAGATCCAGGGAACAGAATTGAGAGCTCAGAAATAGAACCATATACAAATAATCTATTGATCTTTGACAAAGAAGCAAAGACAATATAATGAAGCAAAAATAGACTTTTCAACAAATGGTGCTGAAACAACTGAATGTCCATAGGAAAAAAAAAAAAAAGAATCTAAGCACAAAACTTATACCCATCACAAAAATTAACTCAAATGGATCACAGACCTAAATGCAAAAAGTATAAATACTGGAATAGTATACAGTATATAGAAGATAACCTACATGACCCTGAATATGTCAATGACCTTTTAGATACAACGCCAAGGATATTATCCATGAAAGAAAACATTGAAAAGCTGAATATCATTAAAATTAAAAATTTCTGCTCAGCAAACTACACTGTCAAGAGAACAAAAGGACAAGCCATGAACATAGAGAAAACACAAAAGACATATCCAAAAAAGAACTATTATCCAAAATATGCAAAGTACTCTTAAAAATCAACAATAAAAAACAAACAGCTCAACTTAAAAATGAGCCAAAGACCTTATCAGACATCTCATCAAAATGGATATACACTATATCATATGTCATCAGGAAAACTCACATTGAAATACCAATGAGATACCACTACACACCTATTAGATTGGCCAAAATTCAGAACACTAGCATCAGCAAATGCTGGCAAGGATGTAAAGCAAAAGGAACTCTAATTCATTGCTGGTGAGAATGCTAGATGGTACAGCCACTTTGGGAAATAGTTTGGTGGTTTCTTACAAAACCGAGCATACTTCTACTCTTAGTCTCTTTTATATTGCTTATAACAATACCTAAAACTGGACAACTTACAAAGAAAAATAATTTACTTCTCACAGTTATGGAGGCTGAAAGTCCAAGATCAAAGAGTCATTATCTGGTGAGGATTTTCTTACTTGTAGGTACTCTGAAGGGTCCTGAGGCAGTGCAGCACTATTAAAAAGTATAATATGTAATGTGCAAATGTGTACTACCAGGCAAACATGTGCTTATATTTCATGCATAGAATTTAAAGTCTTCAAAGCAAGATTTGTTTTTTGACAATATGTTTGGAAATAAAAAGATCAAACCAAAATCTGCTAGGACAGCAGTCAATTTTGTCTAGGGGAAAAAAAGAAAAAGAAAACAAAAAATGAGTTGTTTCCTACTGTGAATGCAACAGTTAGTGAAGATGTATATTGATAGGCAAGGCTGTATTATTGTGCTGATACGAGAAGAAATAGAAATAGTTTAGCCTTATGAGATTTTGATGATCCCGACTCTTCCGTTTATTTTGTGGTTTCCCACAAAGATTCATTTAAAAACTGCGAGAAAAATCTCAATGATGAAGTCTGCCTTAAGGAGGATAGTCTGTTCATGATGAAAGTAAAGGACATGCTCTGAACTAAATCTGCAATTCAGCAGGTAATGATTTTTTTTTAATTTCATTGAATTTTTGTCAGTGACCCAGAAAAAGGATCATTACTTTTACATAATTAGAAGCTTCCTCAGACCTGTTAATTACTCAGTAACTGGCATTTATTATACTAACTGAAAACTTATTAATAAATGATATATCTTTCAGTGTCAGAAGTCAACTCTGGAAAAATATTTAAATACATTAAATATTTGACTCAAATCCCTATTACTTGGATAGACATTTATCAGGAGCTTTCTCCAACCTGCAGGTCCGGCTCTCCCTCTCCCCTCTCTCCCCACTTCCGCGTCCCCTTTTCTCCTTCCGGGGACAGGGGTCAATGGCTTGCTTGTGTAGATTGGCAGGCCACTGCAGCGGGCTGGCGCGTGCGCACTGGCCTTTTTGCGGCCGGTGGACCATGGAAGGCCCCAGGCTTTTCGCCCCAGAGTGGTGCGCCCAATCGCTGCCACTGGCGACAGGGGGCGTTTTGAAGCTGTGGCTCTGTGAGCTGTGGCTAGTGCTGCTGGGTTCCGGTTTGAATGCGAGTTTTCTGCCACACGAAGAGGACGTCGACTTCATCAACGAGTACGTGGACCTCCACAATCAGCTCCGGGGCAACGTCGTCCCACGAGCGTCTAACTTGCGCTTCATGGTGAGGCCCGAAGGCGGTTTCCCTAGCTCCCACCCTCCGTGTCCCAGAGCCGCCCACGACCTTGGAAATGGTGGGCTGCTGCTCTGAAAATAGCGGAGAATTGCACTTTTAGATGGATTTTAAAATTCACATAAAGTTTATACCTTGAGAAATAAAAGCCACTCCCAGGAACACATAGTTATTGCGGTGACGGTGACATTACACGGGGCCAGGACTAGGATGAGTGGGGACACTCGCCTGAGATGCAAATGTGAAGGAGCTGAAAAACCAAGAAAATTGTATTTTAACAGAACAGTTAAAAAAAATTATAAACATGATTGCAAAGATATAAATGAGGAAAGAAATGTCAACATCTTAAACAAAAACAGAATCCTTGGGTCTGGATTAGGTCAAAGCAAATGCCGCACTCTCAGATTGCAGTCAAGATCCTGTTTTTATTTAACATTTTTAAATTTTTCCATCACTGGTATTTTCACATTGGCTTTGACTTTCTAAAAGATGTTTGGTGCCCACTCCAAATTTGACTTCCAAGGGAGTATCTCAGTTCCCTCACCCTAGACTTGACCCTGATTTTGCATTCCTTTACACTGCTGTTCTTGCCTGTCCCCCTTTCCTATATTCATTTAACATCTCATCAACTATTCCCTTGTTGCTATGGAGTTTTCATGTTTGTCATTAAAACTGACTGAAAAATCCAACAAGTAAATAACTATCCATTTATCAAGCAATTAGTTACTTCAAATTTACGTTCTAAATTATATTGCAAAGACTGCCTCCCTAGACATATATATTTGACTTCCTTCAGGATTAGTTCCTTAGCAATAATTTCAGAAATGGGATAAATAAGGGGAGAATATTTTTTATGATACATCTTTCAGTGTCAGAAATCAACTCTGGAAAAATATTTAAATACATTAAATATTTGACTCATGTCTCTATTACTTGGTAAACATTTATTAGGAGCTTTCTCCAACCTGCAGGTCTGGCTTTCCCTCTCCCCTCTCCCCTCACTTCCACATCCCCTTTTCTCCTTATGGGGACAGGAGTCAATGGTTTGCTTGTGTAGATTGGCAGGGGCAGGCTGGAGCGTGTCCACTGGCCTTTTTGCGACCCGGTGGACCATGGAGGGCCCAAGGCTCTTGGCCCGGAGTGGAGTATCCAATAGCTCCCACTGGCAATAGGGGGAGATTGCTGTTTTAAAGGACTGTGCCAAGTTAAGCAAATACCAGCTATGTGTTCTCTTTTCACCCACATCCTCACTGGCTTGAGCATTTTCAATCATTTGCTAAATGAATACAGTATAAGAAATGGTACTTTCCTGTAGTGTGAATTGTAAAATACTGTTTTGATTGGACATACTTTAGTTCTTTCTTGTTCGTTACCTTCTGTATTGTCAGCATATCCTTGTCAGATTATAAACTTTTTTCTAGAAATATACTAGCACTTAGTCCTATTTGCTGAAGATAGCCAATTTTTAATCTTATATTCTTTTTTAACCTTTTAAATATTATTGTAAAATTTGGAGATATTTGAGAGTTTTAACTAATTCACCACTTTTTGTGATTAATTCTGTTTCTTCAGAATTTGAAGATTATCCTTACTCCTGAAAATTAATAAATACATAATACTTTCTAATACAAATTTTTATAGATTTTGTATTTCAAATCTCTAAAACATATATTTTAAACATTTTGGATAGTATGGGAATTTAAACAACATTAAGTCTCTCAAAACATGAACCCAGAATGATTTTCCACTCATTGGTACCTTTAATTTCTTTTAGTAATGCTTTGTTGTTTTCAGTATGCATATCTTTCCCTCTTTGGTTAGGTTTATTCCTAAAATATTTTGTTACTTTTGATGCTATTGTTATGGAATTATTCACTTAATTTCCTTTCAGATTATTCATTGTTAACATATAGAAATGCAAGAAATTTTTATGTTGATTTTGTAACTTGCTACTTTGCTAAATTTATCAGTTCTAACAGTTTATTTGTGGAATATTTAGGGTTTTCTACTTATAAGATCACATCTCTGTGAACAGAGATAATTTTACTTCTTCCTTTTGAACTTGGATATTTTTATTTATTTTGCTAGCTTAATTGCATTGCTTAGGATTTCCAGTACTGTGCTGGTTAAAATGGCACAGTGGGCAAAGTCGTCTTATTTCTGACCTTAGAGGAGAACTTTTTGTCTTTGACCACTAAGTATTATATTAACTGTGAACTTTCATTTTGTTTTTTGTTATGTTGGGGTAGTTTCCTTCTATTCCGAGTTTGTTGAGTGTATTTTTTTTTTTTTTTTTTTTTTTTTTTTTTTTTTTAAA
>NW_007260955.1:0-47279 GCF_000164805.1 Carlito syrichta
TATATGGCAAATGGATATTACGCACGTTCCAGAATTTGGCAACCTAAAATACATCCATGTCACAGTAGATACCTTCAGTGGCTTCATCCTCGCCACACTCCAAAGTGGTGAAGCCACCAAAAATGTGATTGCTCATGTTCTCCACTGTTTTACAGTTCTGGGTAAACCTAATGTCTTAAAAACAGATAACGGCCCTGGATATACTTCTCAGGCCTTTAAAACCTTTTGTCTTCAAATGCATATCAAGCACATCACAGGAATCCCGTATAATCCACAAGGCCAGGGCATCGTAGAAAGAACTAATCAGACCTTGAAAAATACCATAAACAAACTTAAAGCCACAGATCTCTACCCCACCAAAGGATCACCGCGTAATCTCCTTAACCATGCTCTATTCACTCTAAATTTCCTACAACTTGATGCACAGGGGAAATCGGCAGCCGATCGTCATTGGCACCAGAAAACAAATGACCAATACGCGCAGGTCATGTGGAAAAATCCCTCTACACTCAAATGGCAGGGCCCTGACCCGGTCCTCATATGGGGACGCGGTTCGGCCTGTGTCTATGACTCTCAAGAAGGGGGGCCTCGATGGCTGCCTGAACGCCTAATCAAACCAATAAATCCTCCCAAGGAAAATAAATAACTCACTCAACCCAGGGAAAAATCCCTGAGAAAACCTTTTCCTTTTCTCCCTTACAGACAATGAAGCCCTGCCTCCTCGTCCTCTTTACATACGTCTTCTGTGCACACGCCGGTTTTGGACCCCCCCCCAAATCCTCAAGAACTCAGAAGGGCCCTTTTTGGAAATCCCTGCAATTGCAAAGGCGGTATGTCCCCAATCACTCCCCCCTCCTATTCCCGGTAAGTTGACTGCAACACGCAAATAGCCTATCTTGCCTACACTCACACATATTCAGGGATATCAAAGCAACAATGGACCTGCAAATCCAAACCCGCAATCATTCCTGCCACACAGGGTCGCCCTGGGCCTTGCCCTACACAGTGCACCTCTATTCTCCCGGCAGTCCATGTCACTTGTTACACTTCTGCTCAATTATGCACCCTCCATGGTCAAACCTACTATACTGCTATTTTAAAAAGAACCTCTCCGCGTCCCTCTGGCAGTGTTTTCGAGAGAGATCTTAAATATTCTCAGGCATCCTGTCTAGGTACTGTTGGCAAAAGTGTGTGCTGGCATACCGTTGCCCCGGTTCATGTATCAGATGGAGGGGGCCCCAGCGACATTCAAAAACAAACTCTTGTTGCCCAACACATCCAAGAACTGACCTGAGAGTTATACCCTCACTTAAACTACCACCCACTTGCCCTTCCAAAACCCAGAGACATTACCTTGGATCCATACACACAGGGAATCCTCGAAGTCTCTCTCTCTCTATTAAACTCCACTAACCCCTCCCTTGCACAGGACTGCTGGCTATGTATAACCATTGGTATGCCTCTACCTACTGCCATTCCTGTCTTAAACGCTTCCTATGTCCCTTTCAATGGAGATGCCAATTGCTCATTATCACCCCCCCTTTCAGAGTACAGCCCTCGGGTTTCAATTCCTCCGGTTGCTTCCAAGGGAAATTTCAAAATAATTCTTATGATAGTGATGTCGGATTTGTCACCTTTTCCGATTGTCATACTGTAACTAACGTTTCCACCTCCATCTGCCCCCCTCCAGGACAAGTGTTCATTTGTGGGGCAACCTTGCCTACACCATGCTCCCTTTCAATTGGACAGGCCTCTGCGTTACAGCTAGCCTTCTCCCCGACATCTCTATCTTCCCCGGGGATGAACCTGTCCCTCTCCCTAGTCTTGACCTTATAGCGGGACGCCACCGGCGTGCTCTCCAAGCCATTCCCCTACTTCTAAGCTTGGGGGTTACAACCGCTGTACCCTCCGGCGGAGCGGGATAGGGGTTGCTGTTATACCTATAATAACTTGTCTCGTCAGTTATTGATGATGTTCAAACTCTCTCTGGAACTATTAATGATCTACAAGATCAAATTGATTCTTTAGCTGAGGTAGTTCTACAAAATCGCAGAGGATTAGACCTATTAACTGCAAACAGGAAGGAATCTGTTTAGCTTTACAGGAACGATGCTGTTTCTACGCCAACAAGTCTGGCATCGTCCGAGACAAAATCAAGAAATTTCAAGAAGACCTCATCAAGCGAAGAAAAGAATTATTCGAGAACCCGCTTTGGACTGGACTTAATGGACTCCTCCCTTACCTCCTCCCTGTCTTGGGCCCCCTCTTTTGCCTCCTTTTGCTCATAACCTTCGGTCCCTGGGTGTTTCGCCATTTTACTAATCTTATCAAAAGACAAATTGATGCTGTCCTCTCTAAACCTATCCAAATCCATTACCAACGGCTGGCATTGGCAGAACGCACGGAAAAGGACTACTACGGCTCCCTCCCTATGGGGACGACATGATAACCAGAGGCATGTCTACCCTCTCCCTTTAAGGGGAACAGGGTATGAGCACCGGGATGAGTGTAGAACAATGTATTGCAAGGGAAGGTCTCAAAAACTTCGACCTCCTCTGGGTATCCCTGTGAGCACGCCTGGCTTGCATAGAGGTTGGTATCTAATTTTCTAATTTTCTCAAAAATCAATTCTGGCTCTGCCTCTCCTCCCCAAAAGATACCAAGAGCCAATGGTGGTGGACTCGGAGAATCCACGGGAGGAGCCGGGCCCCTACTCCCTCACCCGGTTAATGCTCACCATCCCTTCTGTCTTTGAACAGAAAGGGAGGAGATGTTGGGAGCCATTTTAAAAATAGCAATCATCTCATATAAGCCTTCTTCTTTGTCCTCCAAAAAGCCCGCACGCGCCAAGCCACAACACCCCTCCCACCTCCTCTCCTCATACCACCCACTACTCTTCCTCCTATCATAAGCCGCCACACGCCCTATTTCAGCCCGCCCCTCTTTGCTATGTATATAAGCAATCGCCTAACAATAAAATTTGGAGGCTTGATCAGAACACTGTCTTACCTCCATTCTGCGTGTCTCCTGTCTCTTTCTCTCTCTTGGTCTCTCTCTCTCTTTTCACCAGCAGCAGGTAGTCCTCCTCGTGCCCACGTTTTACTTGTCCCGCTGGTCGGGACACAAAACCACAGAGAGTAAACAAATCAGTATTTACATGGGATTTATGGAGGCAGGAGCTTGAAATATTTCCAGTTTCTTTCTCTTTCTGGACCCTCATCCTTCTCTATTCAAGGAAAGGTCAGAATCCACAGTCCCAGTAGTACTGTTTTCAGACACCGAGGTATAATTTTTTAAAAATTCTAGTTAGAATCTTCAGAGAAGTATAAAATATTGCATCTGCAGAAAGTAAAATAATCTATTAAGAAAAGAAAAATCAGAGAAATAAGGAAAGACAACTTGAAATGCTCTTAAAATATAAAACTGTCAAAAAAATTGGAAGATAGACTTTAAGAAACATTCTCTGAAGCACAAAATTTTTAAAAATAGAATATAGGATAAAAGGTAAGTCCTTTGGCAGATTGGTCCCAGAGTTTCAATGTCCAAATAATATTTGTGATCTAAAAAGATAACTTAAAACATGGAGGAAGAAACTTATCAAAGAATATTACAAAAATGTCAAGAGCTAATAGGAGATTTTGTTCTTTAAATTGGAAGGCTTAACAGCAAGATGAATTTAAAAGACCCATACCTAGGACCATAATTGTGAAATTTCAGAATACCAAGAAAAAAGGGGGAATGGGCATGGTGACTCACATCTTTAATCTCAGCGCTTTGGCAGACCAAGACTGAAGGACTGCTTGAGCCCAAGAGTTTCAGGCTGTGGTGAGTTATGATTGCAGCATTTTGGGAGGCCAAGGCAGGAGGATTGCTTGAGCACAGAAGTTTGAGACTACCCTAGACAACATAGCAAGAACTAGTCTCTACCAAAAAATAAAAAAATAAAAATAAAAAACTTAGCCAGGCATGATGGTATACGCTTATAGCCCTAACTACTCAGAAGGGTTAGGCAGGAAGATTGCTTGAATTCAGGAGGTGGAGGCTGCAGTGAACTATGACCATGCCACTGCACTCCTGCACTCCAACCTGGGCAACAGAGTGAGACTCTGACTAAAAAGAAAAAGAAAAATCAGAATGACATCTGACTTAACAACATTGAATGCTACAAAACAATAATAGAATATCTTCAAATTTCAGAGAGAAATAGTACTTTCAACTAAAAAGTCTGTTTCTAAAAAACTGTTAATCAAATGTGAGGGCAGATTAAAGACATTTTTGAACATGTAAGAAATCAGAAAATTTATTTTACAGGCACTCTTTGTTGCAAAATTAATTGAAGATATTCTCTAATAAAAAAAAAAAGTTGTGAAAGAAAGAAGACTAGAACATTGTGTCCAGTGTTCAGGATACATTGGAGCAAACTCAAGGAAGAAGAAAGTTCTGGGGATGGTGGCTCCACCCAGGCCTGGGAAGATGACAGGAAAAGGAGGGTCCCCAGCCGTACGTTTTCAGATGGAATGATTAAAAGACTGGAAGATGTTAAAGGCGTGATTTTACAAAGAGAGAGAGAAAAAGGAAAGGATGAAGCAATTAGAAACTCCAAAAATCAAAAGGCTAAAGAAAAAACATGTATATATATGCCCTAGAATACTAAGAGACAAAGGTGAATTGCTGGTGCCAATATTCTCCTTACAAAGTGCAAAGTGGAAGTCACAAGATTCTGTTGTATTGATGGACTGAAGGTAGACCACAGGTGGAGAGTCTAAGAAGTTTGGCTCTCCTGTTGCACCAGGCGTTAACAGGTAAGTCATGTGGATGGAAGTGAGAAGTATGGGATGAGAGCTTCTTATTTCCAACTTAACTCTTTTCTCACTATCCTATTTTTCAGTCATGTGCATTTTTTTTTTTAATAAAGTAAATGGGAAATAATCTGGAATGTCTTCAGAAAGAGTCTCTGTTCTGGCTGCACCGTTCCAGGTCTAATTAAATACCATGGATTCAAGCAGAAAATACTGGTCCTACCCATGCCCTTGCTTTGTCAAACAAGACCCTAGTAGTCACAGTGTCTACTGCAGAAATTCTTGATGTTTCCAAAGCAGACCCACCTATAAGGCTGGAATTGCCAAGAATGGCAATAGACATAGCCACAGTGGTGTCTGCAGGGTACATCATAAAGTCTAGTCTATGACCATGGACCAGCTGTCCAGTCTGAAAGGAAGCTTCCAGTGTAAGTGGGGCAGGTCCTGGTGTAGGAACCCCAGTGGGGTTGCAAGGCGGGCCCTGTCCTATTGTCCTGCTCTCCCAGGGAAGATATGGAAGAGACAGGCCCAGCATCCTTGTTTGAAGTTATACCGTGGAGACCACTGACCCCTGATGTCCAGATAAGTAGGGGAGTGAATTCCAACACAGAAACCACCAAACAAACCATGGTCTGAATGTTCTGAGCCAGGGACAGGCTGGCCACACTCTGAGCCCTCGGGAACCCAGAAAGCAACCTGCTTCCCTGCACTCTGCAGAAGCCCCCTCATGCAGCTAGACCGCAGTTCTGGGGATAGCCCAGTCCGGCAAGAGTGGGAGAGGATCAGGCTTGTGTTTGAGAGGTGCTGCCCCGTGGGCTGCTGGAACTAGGCTGGTGGGCTGGGGAGAGCCAGCCTGCCTCCCCTGGGGAGGGTCTCCATGCTAGGGGATTCTCACAGAAGCCTGGGTCCTGGGATTCTCAATGCAGGCCCAGGGCCTTCCTGGGGAACCCCTTGGGTTTGGCTGAAAGAAAAGCAGCCTTCTCCACTGAGCTCACCTGGCCTCACAGGGTGGAGCCCATGGGCCAGGATCCCTGGAGTCCTTGGGTTTTCTGTGTGGTTCCTCTGGTCTAACACTGACGGCAGATCTAAGGGTGTGTGCAGCACGGGGAATGGTTGCTGTGGGGACACCTCAGGCTGCTCCTGTGATGGCCACCCCCCAGGGCTGGCTCAGAGCTCCTTGCCTCATGCCCTCACCCCAGGGCTACCCTACCTCAGCTTCATTCCTGGTGCAGAACTCAGGTGGGAGATGCCGTCACTGCCACCTAACCCCCTTGCCACCCTAACGTGGAGGTGGCAAGATGTGGGTAAGATGCCCCCAGGCACTGGGCCCCTCTGCCCTCTGGGCTGTCACTCCATGCCAGGACTGGTCATTGTCACATTCAACTTAACTCGGTTCCGGTTCTGGGCGGTGTCCCACCTGGGCTCCTTCCTGAACCTTCTGAGACTGGGACATTGGTTCTCCTCGCTCGCTGGTTCAGGGCATATTGTCCTGCCACCCTTGGAGGGGTGCTCAGGCATGAGGGCCCTACTGCTTTCTGGGGCTGTTGGCATTGGCTCTCACAGATGGATCTGACCTCTCTGGTGCACTTCAGAGGCCTTCAAGGGCAGGAGCAGGAGCTTGCAGGAATGGGCTTGAAGGGGTCTGGCCCACACACCCTGCCTTGTCTCTGAGGCATGTCCAGTAAACCCAAGGCAGCACCTACCTCAGGGCCCAGCTGGCCTGTTTTCAGTAGAGCACAGTAGAGCAGAAGAAAAGCACCATGTCCCTTGCTCAGCCTTTTGTTGTGCAGCTTCGCACAGGGGTGGACTCATTTCAGTGGGCATGTGGCTCCAGAGAAGCAGCTTCCCAAGGGCCTAGGACCTTCCTGGACTCTCCTGTTATCGGCCCTGACCAGGCTGCCCATGGCGCCAGAGCTGTGCCATGGGATGCCCCCTTGGGCAGGGCCTGGTTTGTGTGCCCTGAGGGTCCTGACCATACCTCCTGTGGGGTCAGGGGAAGCTGGGTTTTCCTGAGGAGCTGGACCCGAGGGAGGGGGTGTCAGCGCTGCAGGGAGTAGGGACCCAGGCCTGGGGTTTCCCTCTGCATTCCTGCCCTGTCAGTGAGGCACTGTCAGAGCTGCTTGAAGACAGGAATGTGGATGCACAACCCTCCCTTGCCCTGATGCAAGAAGCAGAGGTGCCCAGCACCCCCCAGTCTGCCCTGGAAACCTACCTCCGGGACCTTGTGTCGACTCCAAGGAGCAGGACCCTGGGTGGTGGCTTGGGCTTCTCCCCCACCTGCCCCAGGCGCAAACACCTGGTGAAAACACTTCCCTTGGCTCCCTCAGCGGGAGCTTGGCCCCGTTCCAGTGCCTCTGCTCCCTCCAGGGAGGAAGAGGAAATGGAACTCTGAGCCCATGGAAAACCCGACATCCCAGGCAGGCACTGACTGTGACTTGGCTTCCCAGCAGCACCAGCAGGGGTCAGGCACCCTCTCTCCCCGAAACCCATGGGACCCTGGGCCTCTGGGAAGGAGGTGAGGTCTTCTCACCATGTGCTTCACTAGCGCTGGAAGCACTTTCCTTAAAACTTGCTCCCCTGAGCCTGAGGGTTCGAGACCCACCTGGGCAACTTGGTGAGACATCTGGAAACAGGCAGTTCCAGAGACATCCCTTCCCCAGATGGTGGTGCCTGCATCTGACCTTCCTTGGGGACTACTGACCCACAAGCTGTCCTGAAGCCACAGAGCACTCCTCAGCCATGTGAATCAGTGTCAGTAGGGATCCTGGACACTTGGAGACCACTGGAAGGGGGGGTGAGTATGGCATCCTCAAAGCCCCAGCCAGCTGGTCCTCATGCTAGCTAACCTGTGTGACAGAACCCCTCTTCACAGGACACAAGTTCCACACCCAGACTCAACCTGAGCTCTGGGAGGAGATGGGCACTGGGGATGCCCAGGATGACCATACAGGGGACCCAGCCACCTGTGGTCCTGACCAGAACTAGAATGTGGCCCAAGGCAGGGCAAGAACCCTTGGAACAGTGTGTGAGTACCTGGGGCCCTCATACTCAGCAGGACCAAACCAGTGATGTTACCAGGCTCAAAGAACAACCAGCCACCTTGATGAGGTGGGGTAGAAACAGGCAGACCAGCCACCAACCTCATCTACTAAGGAGGCAGGGACGGCCAGGCTCCCATGCCCTAAATGGCCGCTACCTGATCAATGAGGCAGAGGTCTGAGGCCAAGCACATGGCACTGGAGCCGTGCTTCTCGGGTACAGGACCTGCTCCAGATCACAGGAATGAGGAAAACTGGGCCAGTGAGGGCCCAGTCTGTCATCCTGGCTGGTTCATTTCATAGTCGAAAATAGGAAGTGTGGCTCTGCGCTATGCAAGGATGCTCCGAGGTAGGGACCAGAGCTGCATGGAGAGGAAGAGACCCTGGCAGTGCCAAAAGAGGTCCTGGCTGGATTACAGAGTCTGTGGTCTGTCCTCTGTTTCTTTTCCTGTGGCTGCTTGGGATTCTTCATTTTACACTGAGTTTGCAGCCATTGGCAATCAGTTTGTCAAAGGACTTCTCAGCAGCCCCTTCGGCAGCCTGCCCTGTGGAAACCCGCAGGAAAGCACACTGCTGTTTCTGCACCATTGTGAGTGTCCAGATCTCCACACTTATAGAGTTCTTAGGTCTGTCTCAGTAATTGTGGTACCAAAACCACTAGCATGTAGCACAGGGATAATCTTATCCTCTGGGGGGTCCAGACAAGGTGTGGTTGAAACCTGCGTTAGAAGCTTATCTGCTCCAGGGTCATCGATTCTATTGCATAATATAGGTATATTGTTGTTTAAAGTCAAAAGGGTCCTCCCTATGTGTCTCACCCTGTGTATTGTCTATTTTAAAAGGAAGGAAATGTGACTTCCCTGGGCCCTTTCCCTCCATGTCAGGAGCAGACCAAACCTCTGCTACCTTAGAAGGAATGTCATGCAACCCTTGCTGTGGAAATTTCTGTTAGAACTCAGGCGCTGTTGAGAGGTTTGACGTCCGAATGCCTGCGTTTTCTTGTCTCTGCAAAGAGGACTCTTTCTTGAGGACGCTTGGGGATGACGCTCTTCACACAGGGGATCAGCGTAGGCAGGTGTTGCTGCTCCACAGCTGACAATACACTGGAAAGACACCATGAAGCTCATAATTTGACGTTCTCTCCTCCCTCATCGAATTTTACTTTGGAAGCACACGTATGAGCATTTGTGGCATCTAGCTTTATTTTGCCAAGCTTCATATATTGCCTTTTCTGAGAGTCACTTGACTTTGTGCGGCTTGATGACTCCTGTCTACTCCACCTGCCAGGGAGCAGGTTTCCTCGGATGAGAAAAGAACATGCTCAGCAGGATCTGATGTTCCAAAACAGGAGGACTTCCCCGCTACCCTGGAGGAGTCGCCGTTTGTCTCTCGGGATCAATGGGTCAAGAATCTGCCCCCCACAGGACGTGGCAGAGGGTGCCACTGGGTTCATCGGGTACACGGATACAGGCCTAGCCCAAGTCCCATTCCGGAGCTCTAACATAATGATATCCTCCACTGTATTCCAATACTTAAATACGAATAATTTGTCTACTTAAATAGCTAGGCTTTCTTTGCTAATTGTCCACCGTATGAATGAAGGTATTTTAACATGAGTGTGTAGATTGTCATGATGTGGGCTGGGACATTTTATCAGCGTAAACATAAGAGTTTAAACCTGAAATACCTTGTTGGGAGCCAGCCGTGGAGGCCTGCCTGAGCGTTAGGGATCCAGGCAGGCTGCGGACCCTGAGACCACCGGGCTGGTTCAGGAGCTGAAGGCCCATTCCCTCCTCCTTTCCTTGTTGTTTAGCATTACCCACTGGTAGGGATTTTAACGACCTAAGCATGAAGTTTTGAGAATATGACAGGCATGGCTGACTCTAGGGATCCATTGTTCCCCCTTCTCACAGACTGCGGTTTCGGCTTTAAACTTAACACAGTTCAAACTCAGATCACATTTGGGAGCCTTATACTGAGAGACCCAAGAAACCAAGAAACTTAAAAATCCATACTTGCTGTAAAAGTAGTGTTTAGTTCACTATATTTTATATATCCCTACCTCATGTTCATTGTACTTTATGAAATCTTAGTACTTTAAATCCTACCTCAGACCCCGTAGAATTAGGCATATGTCGGGTGCCGGGTAGCGACTGATTGTGTAATTATATAATGTCTTAAGTAGTGTTTGTATTTAGAACTCTTGGGTTAAGCATCGTTAGTCCCAATTGCCATGCTGACTTCTGCTTTTACAACGGGATGTAAATGTTAAAGCGATAAGCCCCTTTCAGACATTCCTTTGCAGCAGACTTGGAGACGCTAGTAATCTGCCTGCTTGCTCAGGTTAATTTATACACAGTGACTGTATGAACCTACTGATCTGACATTCCACTCTGCCTGTTGGGTGGGTTTCTGTCAATCACGGGCAGTCAGGTTGAAGCCCACGAAAGGCACCTACCAATACCAAGTGTTCCCGTAACCATTAGGAGAGATTACCCAATCATGTAAAACCAAGTTTAGAGTTCTTTCCCCTCCCTCTGTAATGGTGTATAAAGACTGCTTGCCATGCTGGATCGGGGCTCTCATCCCTGAAGCCACAGCCGTCTTCGTTCGTGAGCCCAGACTCGAGCCTGAATAAAGACCCTTGTGTGTTTGCATCAGAGTTGGCTCTTTGGTGGTCTCTCAGATTTTGAAATTTGGGTTTAACAATACGTGATACAAGCTTCTTTATAAGATTTTAAAATATATTTGTAGAATTAGTATATACATTTAGAGAGCTGTTTCCAGCATGAGATGGTTATCTAGGGTTACCAGAAATGGCCCACCACGAACTTTGGGCTGGGCCACATCCCTAAGGGCCCAGCGTCCATTTGGGGCTGGGCTGCATTCTTTTAATACAGTTCTTTAGTTACAATTAGTATAAGTTTTTTCTACTTATAATAGAAACTGAATTCATAGAAAGTATTTTAGAATAGGTCATGCTACGTCAGGGAATTATGTTAGTCCAAGCATGATCAAACATGATACTATAAGGTTTTATAAGAATACAGCTAACTTTTGAAATTTCATTGTTCCCACCTTCTACTAATTGTGATTTTGGCTTTAGTACAATTACAGTTTGTGTCTGGGTTTTATTTTAGAAGCTTTATTGCTGATGATCAGCCTTATATATCAGGATTAGGAATTAGAAACTTTTATACAAATTAAGATAGATACAGGATTTTAGAATAGCCATTTTGTTAAGAGATCATAATCGATTGTTCCTGGAGATGGCCTAGCGTGATCTTTGGACTGGGCCACATTCTTTAGAACTGATCTGACCTATAATTAAGAGTTTTTTATAGTACAGGTAAAGTTAGCACAGAATAGAAAGGTATTAGGATTTAAGTCAGTCATTAGGTGTTGGGTATGCATAAGTTTTAGAAGTTATTGGTTATTAGGATTTTATGATATTAAAACTGTTGTATTGCTTTTGAGGAACATAAACCAAGCATAAGGAACAGTGAAATAATTTTGGGATTGTCTTTCCTCATGCTTGGGGGAAAACGCCTGGTGGGCGGGGATGCCCCCCTCCACCTGGCTTTGTGTTCATGTAAAACTCTTGTGATTTGATTAAGATTGTCCTTTCTCATGCTAAGGAAAACACCTGGTGGGTGAGGATGCGCTCCACCCACCTGGCTTTGTGTTCATGTAAAACTCTTGTGATTTGATT
The DNA here is from genome assembly GCF_000164805.1 of Carlito syrichta. Lineage (NCBI taxonomy): Eukaryota > Metazoa > Chordata > Mammalia > Primates > Tarsiidae > Carlito > Carlito syrichta. The sequence goes on from NW_007260955.1 coordinate 11,550, forward strand.
GGGGTTGTCCTTCCTCATTCCTAAGGAAACACCTAGTGGGTGGGGGATGCCCCTCACCTACCTGGCTTTGTGCCCACGTGAAAGTCTTGTGATTTGACATGTGAAAACTTGGGATAAAAGACTCACGCTTGTTCCCAAAAAACGGCTTCTGCTCATTTCACTGAACAGTTGTCCACTTTCTTTCTTTCTCTTTATATCTATCCCTCCATCTTTCTTTCAATATCTATCCCTACTACAGAATCGGCTTCTGCACTAGACAGAGTCCAGTCTCTTTCTTTCTCTTTATTTCTCCAGAATATTCGCCGACGCTGCCCCACCTTCCAGGGACCCTCTAGATCTCTTTTGGGGGGCTGACTCCCCATAATACCTTGCAACTGCTAGCATGGGGCTAGAAAATATAGCAAGGTGATATTCTGTTTAGTGCATTCTTATGAAAGTTCAATAATCAATTATACCATTTGCCTCTCATTCAGCTCTGAGATTGTATTTTTTGTGACTAATAATCCCAAACATGGAATTTGGCTCCATTTAACTACTATTCCCTTTATTTATAAATTGAGGTGGTTCTCACAGATGATCTAACAATGGCTGGATTTTGTGTGCGTGTGTGTGTTTAGAGCAACCACATTATAAACTTTTCCACATATTAGATGTAACAACTGCTGTGACTTTAAGGATTTAGCTGTACAGAGTGTTAGAAAATTTGATAAGAGTGGGCATTGGGCAGATGGGTTGACAGAACATGTACAACATTTCTGAGAGGCCGGGCTCGGTGGCTCAGCCTGTAATCCCAGCACTTTGGGAGGCTAAGGTGAGTGGATTGCCTGAGCTCGTGGGTTTGAGAACCACCTGGGCAACTTGACGAGACCTCATCTCTACAATAAATTAAAAATTAGCCGGGCATGGTAGCACGCGCCTGTAGTTCCAGCTACTTGGAAGGCTGAGGTGGAAGGATCACCGGAGCCCAGCAGGTCAAGGCTGCGGTGGCCGGGAGCGGCCACCGCACTCCAGTCTGAGTGACAGAGTGAGACTCCAACTCAAAAAAATAAATAAATAAATAAAAATTTCTGAGATACCTGAGAGCTGTGTCCTGTAATTGAGAACAAACTGGACTATAGGCAACCAGGGTTGACTGGACAGGAGACGGCAGCAGGCAGGAACACTCAGGCTCTAGAGCCCATGGTCAGTCCTGCGGTTCTTTTTCTAAGACCAGTGGGAACCCACTGGCAAAGTTAAATCAGGAGAGTGACATGATGAGATGTGGGTTTGTAAGTGAGTGTTTTGCCATTATCAGCTTGAGATTGCTGGTGGGTGGGTGAATCTGTGCACCTCCTTCTGGGCTGCCCTGAGGAGAGCTCTGCATCAGGCCTGGGTATTCCTGCTGGGAATGCAGGGTCTGCATCTGCTCAGGAGGAAACATGGGGCAGACCCAGCCTGGAGTTCTCTCTGCCCTTTAGATCTGCCAAGGCTATGAAACTGAGGGACAGTCTCAGAAAGTTGGGGCTGGTGGTGAAGTGAAGATGGAAACTGTTGATTCTCTAATTTGGGGATTGTTTGGTGTTTACCTGGGAGAGTGTCCATGCTTTGGGTAAAATACACTGGAGTATTTTGTGTGACACTGCAAATCAGGTACAGTTGGGGAATCTAAAAAAAGGGATAAACTGTACTTTAAACTGCTATTGCAAGTTTCTTAGAAGAATGAGAGTATTTGCAAGTAAGTTACTTTTACAAACAATCATGTAAATATCAATTATGTTAGTAAAGCAGATTTAACATCAACCTTCGTTCTAGTGGCAGAATCTGACTCAAATCCAGATCAGCTAGAGCTATGACACCAAATGCCCAGTAAGAGCCTGAATGTTATGTTGGTTTCACGAAGACACTGTGTGGACACTATGCTGCTGGACATTTCATTAGTGGACACTAAGTGGTCACCACATCAGTGGACACTACATTAGTGGACATCACATCAGTGGCCACCATGTCTCAGCCGCAGAGAAGGACTTTGGGTGTGTGGGAGACAGTGGGTTTGTCTCCAGTTTTCCACACAAGGTCCTTCCCACGGTGGGTCTCTGAAGGCCCCTCAGCAGTCAGGGCTGTGAACAGGAGGGTTTCGTTCACTATTTGCACAACTTCAAGTTGCCCAAAGATGCAGGGCCCTTGGGTCTGCTGAGGAGAAAGAAACTCCTGTCCTGGAGGCAGGGAGGGTGGCCTGACTCCATGGGAGGTGGAACACAGCACCTCAGGTGTGAGAAAGTCAAGTACATCTCCAGCTGGCTGTCCTGATGGACCAAAAATCAGAGTTCGGAGAAATTCAGACTGAAATGGAATCCACTATTCTGTGTCTCTTCCATACATAGTGAAGGAACAGTTCATTGGAAACCATAAAAATACCAACAAAAAAAATGAGGGATTTCTGTCAATAAGATGCTTAAAATCTACTAAAGGAGAGAGAATATGAATATTAAAGAGACAAATAGCAAAGTTGTTAAAGATAGCCAAACATGAAAGTTGGCAAATTTTATGGTATCTACGATAATGTAAGAGGGAAATTAAAACTATAATCAGCCAACTTGAATTTGAATATAGACTCTATCACTTGCTTTGCGACCCTGGAAAAACATATAAACTTTATAGGCTCTAGTTTTCTCAGCTTTAAAGCAGGAATAGTAATACTTGTTTTACTGAATTGTGCAATAAATGGATAATATATGTCAAAGTGCTTTAGTGCATACACTGAATAAATGATCATTTCTTTCTCTCAAACTACATCAAGTATCTCAGCACTTTTTTTTTTATAATCAATATTTTTTATTATGATGTTGTGGGGTACAGTTAAGGGTTAGGTATACAAATATGTTTCATTCAGGCACCCTATTGATAAGAGGTGCTTCCCCATCCCCAGACAGATATTTGCTACCGTTAATCCCATCTCCCACCCCCATAGTTTCCCACTACTGTCAGTTATTTTCTTATAGTATTAGGTTGGATGTTCAAGGTCCATTATATGAGTGAGAACATGTGATACTCGGACCTTTGTTTTTGTGAGAGGTCACTCAGTATTATAGACTCTAGTTCCATCCAGGTTGCTGCGAAATTCATGATTTTGTTCTTTTTTATGGCTGCATAGTATTCCATTGTGTATATGTATCAGCACTTGTTTCTAAGAGCTATAAATAAATCCAGCGGGGTCATTATTTTAGAGTGGTTAAGAGTATATTCTCGCTGGGCTCGGTGGGTCAGCCTGTAATCCCATGCTTTGGGAGGCTGAGGTGAGTGTATTGTCTGAGCCTGCGGGTTCAAGACACACCCGGGCAACTTGGCAAGACCTCATCTCCACAATAAATCAAAAAATTAGCTGGGCGTGGTAGCGCGCACCTGTAGTTCCAGCTATTTGGAAGACTGAGGCAGAAGGATCACTGGACCCCAGCAGGTCGAGGCTGCGGTGGCCGGGAGCAGCCACTGCACTCCAAGTCTGGGGGACGGAGTGAGACTCCAACTCAAAAAAAAAAAAAAAAAAAAGAGTATATTTTCAAAAACTTTGCCTCCAAAGATGAACAACAACGTCGCTGCAAAATCAGAGTAGAAGTGTTGATCACTGGGAAGTCAAAGTTGTATCTTCCTGACTCTGTCCCATTCTTCTTGGTTTTTATTTGTTTCATAACAGTTTTATTGAGATATAATTCATATACCATATAATTTACCCATTTAGAGTGTACATTCAATGTTTTTTATTATATTTGAAAAATGAGTCATTACCACAATGAATTTAGAATATTTTCATCACTGCAACAAGAAAACCTGTGCCCATTAGCAATCCCTCCCTATTTCCACCATCTCCATAATGAATGAAGCTAGATAACAAGGAAGAACCACTGAAAGCCTCACCATTCCCTCAGGATTTGACACTTTTTGAAATGCAGCCCTTTCTTTTTATTTTTTATTTTTGTAGAGACAGGGTCTTGCTGTTTGGCCCAGGTTGGTCTCAAACTCCTGGTCTCAAGCAATCATCCTGCCTCAGCCTCCCAAAGTTCTGGGATTACAGGTGCTCCCAGCCATGATCATTTTTTCCTAGCATGATTTATGATTTGGATATATATGCAGAGAATGGATGTAAACAAGTCAAAGGTCTTAGCTTAGCCACTTGATCACTGGCTAAAGTGCTAGAGGCGATGAGAAGAGCAAAGAAAGCATGTTCAGTAGCTGTGTTTCCAGACTAGAGAGACCAACTCTTGTTGAGCAATGACTCAACGTGCGGTCATAAAAAAGTGAACAGCTGTCCTGATGACAATACAATTGACTCACACGTGATATTTAGTATGTGTAACTTACTGATTCCTAGCCCAAACAAGTAGGAGATAGACAGTAAGTAAACAGTTTCTTACCACATAGCCTCTGGACTCTACCTTGGCTCTTCTGATTTTCTACCCCCTCTTTGGCATCCTAGTTTGCACTTTCATATTTTAAGCTAAAGTCCTTGTATTGGATATCTAGGTCCATGTAACAAATTATTTCAGACCTCAGTGGCTTAAAAAAAATAGTAAATGTGTATCTCACATAGTATCTGTGGGTCAGCAGTTTAGCTGAGTAATTCTGGCTCTCGGTCTTTCTTGTCATAGCAGACAAGATGCCATAGTGTTCAGCTGCAATTATCTGAAGGTTGACTGTGTTGGTGGATCTTTTTCCAAGGTGGGTCACGTACATGTCTGGCAAATTAGTGCTAATTGTTGGTAGTCTCAGTTTCTAACCATATGGACCTCTATATAAGCTTCCAGAATATCCTCATAATGTGACAGCTGGCTTTTCCCAGGATGACAGATGAGAGACAGAGAGAGAGAGAAACAGAAGGGAAGAAGCCTCAATATCTTTTATGACCTAGTCTCTGAAGTTGCACGGCATCATTCTGTTGGTTAGAAGTGAGTCACTAAATCTAGCTCACACTCAAAGGGAAAAGAATTAGGTTCCACCTCTTGAAGAGAGTAGTATAAAATATTTTATAGATATTATTATTATTATTTTGAGACAAAGTCTCACTGTTGTCCAGGCTGGAAGGCAGTGGCAACATCACAACTCACCACAGTCTCAGCCTCCTGGACCCAGGTGATCCTTCCACCTCAGCCTCCCAAGTAGCTGGGACTATAGGCTCACACTACCACACCTGGCTATTTTTTACACTTTTTGTAAATATGAGGGCTTACTATGTTTCCTGTGATGCTCTTGAACTCCTAGGCTCAAGTAATTCTCCTGCCTCAGCATTTCAACGTTCTGGGATTACAGGTGTGACCACACCAACCTGTAGACGTATTTTAAACCACCACTCTCTTGCTCCTTCCTCCCATTCTACTTTCTTTCTGATGTCTTTATCTAAGAAAGAAAGAGGATGGAAATATGTACTTCGCACCTATATTTCAGGTTAGAATGTGTTTCTTATTCAATTCTTCAACTTTTCTGTAATTTGTACAGGAAAATCAAGTATTATGGATAAGCATTTGGAATCAAAAGACTTGGGTTTGAGTCTGGACACATTCATTTACTAATTGGTTGTATAAATTCAAACAAGCTATTTAACTGCTCTGAATCTCAAGATATCCATCTATATCATGGTATCATGATAATACCAATTTCAAAGGATTTATGTAAAGATCACATAACATAATGTACCTGAGAGTTGTTTGAAATAATGAAAGTAATATGCAAATGGCTAGATTTTCAAAAATTATGATTGTTATTATCAGTGTTTTAAAAAACTATGTATATTAGTTTAGAATGCCAGAGTCATTTTTTCCATGTTGATGACACTTATTTTTCAAATTAACAGCTCATCTCTACTGTTTTATTTGACAAGATTAATGAGTTCTGTAATGAGCCAAATTATTCCTTCCTTGGAAAATATGAAATGTACTATTGTATTGTCATATTAGTAAGAGCTGAGAAAAAATGCATATTTTTTAATCACCAATTCACACTAGTCTTCATTTGAGTGAATGGGCCAGAGACAGTCAGGTTGAACAACTGAATGGGTTTAAATGAACTTGCCCTCTAACTGCAGTTCATGTCTACTGTGACCTATTCCACAGACTAGAAATTGATGAACATTTGAAATTTTATATGAATCAGGAAAGGTCTTCAGCAGAAAGAGCCTTTAGGCCCCTTGATCTTGGATTTCTCAGCTTCCAGAACTGTAAGAAAAACGTATCTATTGTTTATAAGCTACTCAGTTTATAGTATTTTGTTGCAGTGATCCAAGAAGACCAAGATATGGGGTCATTGTTGAATGGCACAGATGTTTGAAGTCTTTACGCACTGGTTTGAACTAAAATGTCTCCCAGTTGTTTGATCTCTGGGATCTGCTCAGCTTCCAGCCACTTAACAATTGTTCTTCCCCCAGCTCTGTGTCAGCAATGCACACTCAGCTCAGTGTTCCATCAAAGACACAAGAAGATGCCTTGCACAGAGCTCTTCCTGGGCAATTTCTTTTTCTCTGATACTCTGCCTCAGGCTCCTAAATTCTGATCTCTATCTTCTCAACAAAAGGAGACCATCATGTTTTTCTTGGGATCCTACTGCCTGCTCTGTGATTTAAAAAGTTTCTCCAGGCAGAAAGCCAGGAAGACAGAGGGCTCAGTATCCTGTTTGTTTCCCTTTCCTAAGTTTCATAGTTTTGCATTGCCTGTTCTCTGAAAATAGTTTTTTTGATTTTTTTTTTTTAGTTGGAGTCTCACTCCATCAGCCCAGACTGGACTGCAGTGGCATGCTCACAGTCACCCCAGCATCAACCTGCTGGACTCAGGTGATCCTTTCGCCTCAGCCTTCCAAGTAGACGGAACTACAGGTGTGAGCTACCACGCCCAGCTAATTTTTTGATTTATTGTAGAGATGAGTTCTTGCCAAGTTGCCCAGGCTGTTCTTGAACCCGTGGGCTCAGGCAATTCCCTCACCTGGGCCTCTCAAAAAGCTGGGATTACAGGCTTGAGCCACCATTTCCGGTCTGAAAATAGTTTTTAAAAACCGTATTTTGTTCAGTTTTCTAGTTGTTTATAGCAAGAGAGGAAGTCAAATGTGAGTTATTCTGTCAATGGTAGAGTTGAAACGCCAATTATCTTCTTTGGAAATGTATTTTCAGGTTACCACACCCTGTTTTCAAGTCATTTTTGAGTTTATATGGGAGCATGTTATAAAAAAAAGAGGCCAGTCCTTAGGGGATACACAGGGTCTCCACTGTGTGTTTCCTCAGTAGGAGCAGAGTCACTCTTTCTCTAGACCAAGGCTGTTTAATAGAACTTTTTAGGATGATGGAAATGTTCTCTCTGTGTGTTGTTCGTTACAGTAGCCACTACCCACATGGGACTATTGAGCCCTGAGATGTAGTTAATGCAATGAAGGAAGTGAACTTCAAATTTTACTTCACATTAATTAATTTAAAGTTAAATAACCACAAATGGCTACTGGCTGCTGAGTTGGACAGAGATGGAAAGTTGTTTTGCTGTTTGAGAGCCGGTTGCCACCCCAGAGCCTTTTGTCATCATCAGTTGCAGCTGAACACACCTGATTTTCTCGTTCTAAACTTTTCCACAATCACTTTAGCTAGAATACTGTCCCTACTCCTTATAAATATTAAAATTATACCTACCCCTAACATCAAGATTTGAGACTTCCTTCCTTTATTCCTTTTTCCCTCTTTCCTTCCTGCTTTATTCCTCCTCCCTCCCCTTTCCTTCCTTCCTTCCTTCCATTAACAAGCAGTTGTTGAGAACTTACTTTGTGCCAACCTTACCAAGTTATGAAGATGAATAGATAAATAATATATAATCTCTGACCTCTAGGCTACTAGTCTAATAAGAAAGGCAAATGTTCAAACAAGTAAATTATAGTACAGCTTAGTGTGGGCAAAGATAGAAACAAATGATTAAGAAATTAACATCTATGTTTGTTGTAGGGGAATGCTTGTAAGGAGGATGTGACTGGCCATGGAAAAGGTTTGCAGGAGGATGGCTTGATGTTGGCCCTGCAGCTTAAAACAGACATTGGAGGTAGAAAGGCAAAGTGGGGCATTCCAGGCAGAAGGCATGAACTAAACATCACCATCTGTTAAGAAAGCTGTTCATAGTTTAACACTGCTGAAGAGTGAAGTAAGTTTAATATGAGGAGCAAGGAGAGAGGGCTGTCGGGGAGTGCTAGATTATGAAATTTAATGAGTAAGCAGAGTCGAAAGAGAATGTTGAAGCCTTTTAATCACAAGTGACAGGGAAACTAGAAGGCATGCTGTTGCAATAGCTCTGACGACAAATAACAAGGGTTCGAACCAATGTAGTAACAGTTGAAAATTTTTTTATAAAGAAGACTAACAGAAGAGACAGGATGTCAAATTGGCAGGGTGTAGTTGACTAATTGGGCGTTAAATTAAGGAAGGGAGAAGTCTTGGGTGACTCGGATTGATGTCTTTGGTCAGTGGATTGGTGGTGATAATTCCAACCAAGAATTGGGAAGAATAGCAGTTTTGAGGTAAAGGGAATGAACTCTGCTTTGAACATATTCAATAGGCAATTGGTTATATAGTCCTAGACTTTTTTTTTTTAATTTTTATTTTAAAGATGTGGAGTACAGTTCAGGGTTAGGTATACAAATGTTCATTATGCAGGGACCCTTGTTGATGAGGTGTTCCCCCCTCCCCTGGCAGTTTCCCACTACTGCCAATCCCACCCTCTTCCCCTGGAAGTTTTCCACTACTGCCAATCCCTTTCTTAGAGTATTATTATAATTGTTTAAGGTCCACTTATGAGTGAGAACATGCGGAACTCAGTTTTCTGTTTCTGTGATAGATCACTGAGTACAATAGATTCTAAATCCATCCAAGTGTCTGCAAAGTCCATATGTTTGTCCTTCTTTATGGCTGCATAATATTCCATTGTGTATATGTACCATATTTTTTATCCAGTCCAGTTTTGATGGGCAGCACAGTTGGTTCCATGTTTTTGCTATTGTGAATAGTGCCGCAATAAACATGCATGTGCAGGTATCTTTTTTGTAGAATGATTTGAGTTCCTCTGGGTATATTCCCAACAGTGGGATTGTTGGGTCAATGTCTAGTTCTTTCAGAAATCGCCACACTGTCTTCCAAAGAGATTGCACTAGTTTGCATTCCCACCAGCAGTGCAGAAGCGTTCCTTTTTCTTTGCATTCTCACCAACATCTGTTGTTGTTTGTCTTATTTTTTATTTCTTGATTCAGAGTCTTGCTCCATCGCCCAGGCTGGAGGGCAGTGGCATGCTCACAGCCACCCCAGCATCAACTTGCTGGGCTCCAGCGATCCTTCCACCTCAACCTTCCAAGTAGCCGGAACTACAGGAGCCTGCTACCACACCCGGTTAATTTTGGATTTATTGTAGAGAGGAGGTCTCGCCAATTTGCCCCTACTGGTCTTGAACCCGCAGGCTCAGGCAATCCACTCACTTCGGCCTCCCAAAGTGCTGGGATTACAGGTTGAGACACCATTCGTGATCATTGTTTGTCTTATTAATGATGGCCATTCTTATTGGGGTTAGGTGGTATCTCAATGTGGTTTTGATTTGCATTTTTCTGATGATTAATGAGACTGAGCACTTTTTCATGTGTCTGTTGGCTGCCCACATACTTTGTTTTGAGAAGTGTCTATTCATGTCTTTTGTCCACTTTTTAATGGGGCTGCTTGTTTTTTTCTTTTGTTACATTTGAGTTCCTTGTAGATTACAGATGTTATAGCCCTAGACTTTAAAAGACACATTTGGGCTGATGGCATATAAGATTATAACTCTAATTAATTATATGTGCACAAAGTCAAACATAATGCTTTGTATATAGTAGGTACTCAAATATGTATTTTGTATTTAAATTGATTTCTAAAATCAGATGGATCAACAATTAAGGCTTCCTGGCAGCACATTAATTGGGCTTGTTAGTATTATTCTTTTTGGAAGTGTATTTTTGGGAAAACAAATTGTGCATGATTATATTAAGTAACATTTATTGTGCATTTACTATGTGATAAGCACTGTTCTAAAACTGAGACTTCAGGCTAGGCTTGGTGGCTCAACCTGTAATCCCAGCACAAGAGAATTGCCTGAGCCCACAGGTTTGAGACCAGCCAACTTGGTGAGACCTCATCTCTACAATAAAAAAAAAAAAAAAAATTAGCCAGGTGTGGTAGTGCATGCCTGTAATTCCAGTTACTTGGAAGGCTGAGGCAGAGGGATCACCTGAGCCCAGCAGGTTGAGGGTACGGTGGCCATGAGCATGCCACTGCACTCCAGCCTGGGCAACAAGAGTGAGACTCCAACTCAAAAAAATAAATAAAATATAAAAATAAAACTGAGACTTCTATTAATTCATTTAATACTTACATGTGACATATCCCAAATGTTAAAAATGGATATATTTTGCAATTTTAAAAAGGTTTTCATTTTTTACTATACTTGCCACCCAACGCTAGCAAAATGAATCCCTATGCTTAGCCTTTAAGATTGTGAGGCATCCTAGTGAATGACCATAAGTGAAAGAGATGTAAAGAGGTAAAGAAGAGAGAGTTTTTCTTTAGAGGCTGCAGAGGGCAAACAGAATTCTGAGCAATGAAGTTCATTTAAACTGCCTCTTTTTTTTTTTTCTTTTCTAATTGTTGAAATGTGTTTTTAGTTATAAATTTTTAATTTTTTAAAATTTAATTTCAGTTTACTTTAAAGTTTGGGGTGCATGTCAGGGTCACATGACAAGTGGTTTAGATGCAGGTGAAGTGTGGGGCCTCCCACTGGATCTCACTTCACCTGGAGTAGGATCAGGCACTCGGATTGTGAGTTGCCTCTTCTAATACGGCACTGAGAAGATTTTTCAAGAATATCAGTCTTATCTTTTCTAATACAGAGATATGAATGAAAATGTACACCTGCAACCATTCTGTTCACTTTTCTGTAACTTTATTTTTTATTTTTTGAGTTGGAGTCTCACTCTGTCACCCAGACTGGAGTGCAGTGGCATGCTCCCAGCCATCGCAGCCTCGACCTGCTGGGCTTCAGTGATCCTTCCGCCTCAGCCTTCCAAGTAGCCGGAACTACAGGCACGTGCTACCACACCTAGCTAATTTTTTATTTCTTGTAGAGATGAGGTCTTGCTAAGTTGCCCAGGCTGTTCTCGAATCCGTGGGTTCAGGCAATCCACTCACCTCAGCCTCCCAAAGTGCTGGGATTATGGGCTGAGCCAAGCCCGGTCTCTTTTCTGTAACTTTAAAAATATTGTTTTGGTATTGTCAAAAACTAAGTTATGCTTAAGCTTCAAAGATTAGTATGTAAAGGCATCCTTTATTTTCTAAAGCATGCTTCTTATTGAATTGGCTGCTCTACTTGTTATTTGGTTGTCTTGAGTAATCAAATGAATACTCTGATTTGTAAATAAACAAACACTGGTCACCTTGCAGTTTTAGACAGAAGAGCTTTGAATTTTTTTCTTTTGTGTATAAAAGTAAACTTATGGCTTTGGTATATCCCTTATTTTAAAATGATATGGTGTAAAGAAAGGTGATAACAGCTCTTGTGTTTTATAACTGGAGATGGTCAGCAATTTGCCCAACATCATAGAATCAGTACAGAATAGAACTAAAATTTCCATTCTAGACCTCAGTAGCTCAACTACTATTCTCCCCAGCCTCCTAGAGTGAGACTCATGCCACCTCCCCAAAAAGACAAACTGCGTGTACAGTTATGAGCTAGAAGACTCTTTGCATTTTATGAGCATCTCCAAAGCTTAACTGCTCTGACTTTGGTATTCTGTACATCCCTCTATTATGATACTTAACCCAATAAAATAAAATCATATGTTTATGTGTCTCCCCTGGAAGTATATGAATGCTTCCAGGACAAGGACCTGATTCTAGTCATCTTCTACTTACAGTGTCTAAATCATAGCTATTTTCAGTAAATTTGGCTGTCAATAAATAGATAGGTACTAGCCTGCCTTTTTCTCAACCTGAATGTAGTTTTTTTCTATATTTACTAAGAAATATTTATTGCACACTTACTATGTAACAGGCATTGTTTTAGGTGCTAATACACATGAGTAAACCAAACAAACAAAAAGCATTGTCCTCAGACTGTAATTCTAGTGATGATACAGATAGTACCTAATAAACATCATAAATAAGTAGCTTATAAAGTCTGCTAGGAGGCAATTCATGCTATGGATAAATTAGAGCAAACAAGGGACATCAGGATTTGAGAAGGAAATGGGTAAAAATTTGAAATTGTGTAGGCAGGGTAGTCTCACTGAGGAGGAAGTGATATTTGAGCAAAGAGCTGAAGGTGGTGGAGAATCAGCTATGAGCTATTTGGGGGAAAGGTGTTCCCAGTAGGGAGAATAAGGGAGTATTGGATGCAAAGGTCCTGCGGCAGGAGAAAGACTGACTAGTTCAGGGAGGAGCAAGCAGCCCACTTTTAATGGAGAGCAGAATAATAGAAGATAAAACCAGGAAGGATCTTGTAGGACAATCTAAAGACTTTGGCTTTTACTCCGAGTGACATGCTAAGACTTGAGAGAGTCTTAAAAAGTGACATGATTTGACACATATTAAAAGGGTCACTCAGGCATCTGCGTTGAGGGTAGATCTATGTAAGTGGGGAGAAGAGAAGCCATTTTGGCTGCTATAGGAGTAATCCAGGTGAGAGACAGTGGCAGAAGGAAATGGAAGTGCTTGTGTCTCTGAGGGCTTGAATGAAGGGGTCAAATACAGTGCCAACTGAGTAATCACATGGCAAATGAAACTTCTTCTAAAAATGATTCCGTGTGTTATAGTTGGATTTAACTCTCCCACTCTCTGTCAGCTCCTCAAGGTTGGAGACAAGGCTGGTCTCGTTTATTGCTGTATTTATAGACGTAATCAGCACATAATAAGCATTCAATAAGCATTGTTAAATGAATGTCTAGAAGGTGATATTATCTACCCTAATGCTTGTAACTTAAAACATTTGAGGTTTTATTAATCAGCAAACATTTAGCAAGAAATAAGAAAATGGTCTTAGAATGTTTGCTTATGGAAGAAATGTCTCAAGGGATATATCTAGTGACAAAAAATGTTCTGTGAAGATTAAATAAAATTTTAATAAACAAGTATAGAGTTATAAATGAGGAACATGACTTTAGTACTATTTATAACAAAATTATTCCACTAGGTATTCAACAGTGCTCAAGTATATTTGAATAAATGTATCTAGTAGTCTTCAACATTGAATAACTTGTTTTGTTGGTTATTAATACGATAGTCCTGTAGTAGACAACTTTCAGTTTATGAGTGATAATCTGAAGATATAAGACAGGAGCAGCAGCAAATATTATGCTTATTTTTTTCTCCACTTTTTTTTTAATTGCAGGAAGAACAGTTTAATCTAGCTTACTTTTTCTACTCTTCTGTTTCCCCTTGCTTCTTGATAACTACTCTTGCATTTTCATATTCATTTTCATCTATGGACAGACTTTTACTTCAGAAAAATCACTCCTTGAGCTTTAACAGGTCTATAATTATTTACAGATTTCCTATAATACTCTGGTTTACAATTTATTTGGGAAGAAGTTCTCTTATAAAAAAAAAGTTAGCTTCAATTAAAACAAACAATACAGTAAATAACTTGGCAATAGATTCTAGTTTCTATGGCTAGCCTCAGGGTGGGAGAAGGTGAGAGAGAGTTGATTCCAAGGCATTCATTTTGAGGGACCATTTTCTGAGATCCTGCATACTTGGTTTCTTATCCTAAGATTTCCCAACTCTTTATCATGCTAATGACAGACCTTATAAATCTAAAGATGGCCAATTAAATACAAACCTTCACTTTAAAAAATGAGTAAAAAGACATGATATTAATTGGACTGTGTATTGGCTGTGTTAGACACATCGATTCCTTGCCCAAAGTCTCCCCTTCCTTGAAAAATGATCTTTCATCCACCTGGTTATCACGAGAATAGCCATTTTCAAAGCAGCCCCACAGTACTGTATGAAAGCTAATTGTGAGCATGTCTTCTGACTCCACATTCAGTGACATCACACGGGTAGCTTGAAACTAGTCTTTGTAAGCATAGGTATGCCTCCCCCACGCCACTCCAAGACAATGACAATGACACCTTGTCATTATAGTACCGCATTTAGTATTTTATTTCTATCTCTTTGACTAGTCATTTACACAGAGGTGGGCACCTGATTCCAGCTGAACCACTTAGCCCAATTTGTGAAACTAGAATGGAGAATAAAAGTCAATTTCTTTCCAGTGGTAGAAAAATAATAAGTAAATCCTAGGAGACGTTGTAGAGAAAATGGGAAACGTTTGTGCTGATTAGATCAGAGAACCACAACAACAGGCCTACAAATAGAGAAAGAAGAATTAAATAAAAGTACAGGCCAGGTGCAGTGGCTCACGCCTATAATCCCAGCACTTTGGGAGGCTGAGGCGAGAGGAATGTCTGAGCCCACGGGTTCGAGACCAGCCTGGACAACTTGGCAAGACCTCATCTCTACAATAAGTCAAAAAATAAGCCAGGTGTGGTAGTGCATGCCTATTGTTCCAGCTACTTGGAAGGCTGAGGTGGAAGGATTGCCTGAGCCCAGTTGGTCGAGGCTACAGTGGCCATGAGCATGCCACTGCATTCCAACATGGGCAACAGAGTGAGACTCTAACTCAAAAAATAAAAAAATACATACAATACAAGGTGAGCAGATATGAGATATAGCAAGATAACTGAGGGATATTTATTGGGTCTGACAATTAAGTTCGTGACCTCATACTAGAAAAAGTGCTACATATCTCATTTGCCAATATCATTATGGTCACCTCTGAAGTACGCCCCTTGGGAAGCTATGCAGTGACACCAGTTCCTAGTCTACCTGTCAAGGCAATTTTGAAATTCTTTCTCTGGAATGGCCATCAGAGCTGTCATCATATTACCCTTGGTGTCTTCTTTTCAATATTTCCTTTACCTCTGGGCAAAGAAAAAAGTCATTGAGGCCAGGTCAGGTGACTAGGGAGGGTGTTCCAATACAGTTATTTGTTTACTGGCTAAAAACTCACTAACAAACAGTTCTGTGTGAGCTGGTGCTTTGCTGTGATTCAAGAGCTCTTTCAGGATCATTTTGCACACACCTTTCTCATGCCAAGATTTTCTTGTTTCTCTATCAATGTTTATTTGGGCTGCTGTTCTTCTCACAGTCAGTCAACAATTTTGAAGCACGATTTGCCAAATATTTGCAATGTTTTCATCAATTCTGCTCATTACTGACCATCCTGACCTCTCTTCATGAGTGACATTTTCTCTCCCCTCAGAAAACATTTAATCTACCTATAAACTGCTGTTTTCTTCATGGCATTATCTCCATAAACTTGGACTAACACATCCCTGATTTCACTTCCACTCTTGCCAAGTTTAGCAAGAAATTTAACGTTTGTTTGTTGCTCTAGTTTAAGTTCTGACATTCTCGCGATGACACATAAGTACATGCAACAATAATGAACTCCACTCAGCAAGACACCACCTCATGCTGACGTGAACACAGCTGTGAGGCATCGATATGCCAAGGTCATGAAACTTTACCGAGTGGTTTGTACAGTGCTACCAATGTAAGTGTATTGTGGTGAGTTCACTAACTTAATTGTCGGTCCTCATAAGCTCCTCTTTCCACTTATTCCTGAAAAAACACCTACACTTATATCTTTAAGTTTCATAGGATACTTCCTTTTCGTTATATCAAATTCCTCTTTGTGTTTATTTAATTCAAATAAGATACCTTAACTTTGTAATCTAAGAGTCCTAATTAATGTGTTGGCCCTCAAATATTTGCTATTTTAATCTGAAAACCTCTCAAAGCTTCTTATGTAGTGGTAGCTGAAAATGTTTTTTCTCTGCTCTGGGACAGTGGTGGCTATCAATTGGGAGTTTGATTTCAGAGCTGTTTCCATGAATCAGATGTGACTAATCCTATCTCTTTGTAATCTGGTCTCTTATATTTCTTTTTACAGAAAAAAATTAATTTTCTAAAAAACCTTACTAGCAACAAATATTTCTAATTTTCTACAATTTAAATATCCTTTCCCCTATGCTTGAAGTTTCAAACTCCCATATCATAATTACCATCTAGATTACTAAAAGGAGGGATAATTTTTATAATCCTTTTGCCCAGCTCAAAATGGCTGTTTACATAAAGCCACACTTACCCCAAGCCAAGACTGCAAGGTACAGTTGTGCAGGATATACCCATCATGGGGGTCAGGGTTCATAATAACCTGCCTGACTCCAGCCAGTAATTAACTCGCTCTTCCATAAATTATTGTGAATCATTTACCATTCTGTATAGTACATTCATTTGCTCACTTTCTTTTCTCCTGTACTATATAGTGACATCTCTTGAGGATGGGAAAATACATTTTGATATCATTCCAAGTGCCCAGAACTAAGACATAGAATTTGACCAATTGTATGTCTGATACATGAAATACTATGTTTATAAGTGTGCCATTACACCCTGAAGTAGCACAAGCCTTTAGGTGTGGTGTATCTGTATTAATATGTAAACTTCACTTCACCACAGCTGAAGATCTGTCACCCAAAATTCTGAGTAAAATAAGCCATAAAAATGGCACAAGGAAATGTTCAACTAACAAAGGAGTAAAGAAGACACACGTTACCTCCCAACTGAGGCAAAAATATAATTAGTTACTTATGGAAACATAAAGTACATTGCCTCTTGAATATTTAAGTGAGCCAGATAAGCTAATAAGCATTCTAAACAAATAGCAATGCTAGATTAAAGTAAATCAAAAGGAGGAACAATAATTTGTGAATGGAGGCAAGTTAATTCTGTTGGCATTCAAAAATTCTGGTGGTACAAACTTGAAAGATATTTAAAACCATTGTCCTGAAAAGAGACACTTAACCCAATTCTCCATGTGGCTTCGCTAATAGGCCATTCTCCCTGAACTCTTAGGCGATGATTCAGATAAACAAGCATTATGAAGCAGGAGCATGCTCCAGTTTGTGGCCAACATTCAAACAAGGATGTGTTTCTGTGACTGCAAAGATTAGACTGCTGGGATCCATATAATCAACAACCTCCAGGGATCATCTTTCAGCCTCTCTGCCAACTGGATGTCCTTAAGTGCCAGCTTCCTTTACAACATGTGCATGTTGGAACAACAGATCTAGATGCTTGACCTTGATTGTGGATTCTCAGGATATAATACCAGGATATCATAGGGAGTGGAGAGTGGCTGGAATGAAAATTGTTTGGATAGAAACAAGATTTTCCTCTATTCCTTAGCCAAAATGCCCACAGTGATTAACGGCAATCTGTTGATGGTTAGAATCTTACTTAAGTGCCAGTGACCTTTGTTCCTGACTGGCAAAACTGCCAGAAAATGGGCTCAAAATTTTCAGACAATTTTATTTACCTCTACAGTTTAGTCCCCCAAATTAGCATAAACCCAAGTGCACAGAGCTAGATTACCTACTTTGTATCACCAAAACAATTTCTTGAGAATCAAAATTCCTGGTGGTATGCAGTATCAACTGTATTATACATAAAAGTAAAAACGACATAAAACAAATTCTTTTCTAAGTAGAAATTTTTTTTAAAAGTTCTGCAGGGGTGACAGCTAGGTCCTAATTGCAAGTCTTTGTCACGTGCCAGCCTGACATAAGGAGTAATTAAAGGTCTGTGGAGCCCCGTCCCACCTGTGAAGGAAGTGGGTAAAATTTCTCTATTCTTTCTTTCTTCTTTCTACAATCTTCTCTCACTGTCCACCCTTCTTTAGAGATCCTTCTTTTTCCAAATGCCTGGATTTTGATACTTGATGCTGCCTGGGACCTAGAGTATTTCAACAGATAAACTAATTCACACCGAGATGTTAATTACTTGCCTGGTGAGGTGTCTCATGTCTCTAATCCCAGCACTTGGGGAGTCTCTCCTGAGGCCAGGAGTTGGAGAATAGCCTGGGCAACACATAGTGAGACCCCTGTTAGTCACTGAGAATAACTGATAATTTTTTTGGTCTGGCTTACCCTTGGCTACTGTGGAAGGAGCTCCCAAATCTCTGACAGCACCTCTGGATTCAGTCATTCTGGAATCCCTGGAGGCATCTTCCATCTGGATCCTGCATAAGTCACTGGTCCTGCCCAGCTCCAATGTGGTCTAAGCAGTATGAGAACTGTTGTGGGGAGAGGGAAGGGAATGAGCAAAAAGTGGAGCCTAGGACCCACAGGCAGCCACCTCAGTGAAACGGACACTCACTTGATGGGTCCAAACACACACCTGGACCTGTCTCCCTTCAGGATGAGCAAACATGCCTGACTTTCTCTTAAATTCAACCTGTCGGTCTTAAGCAAAATAGACACATAGACACACAGGTATAAGCTCACACACATACATAATATCACAGAGAAAGCTGAAAGACAGTAGGACTGTTTTACGGAAGGGGTGGGATTTTTCTTCTCTTTGCTATCTATCTTTCTTAAATTTTTTGGAGTTCTATTGAATTATGAATTCTATTTTAATATCTAAATACATAAACATATTATTTTTAGAGAAAAAAAGCCATTAGTGACTAAAACATATTATCTCCCCCTCATACCCCTAATTCTTACTTCAGCACTAATGATAGCTATCTCAATCCCTTTTCCATACCAAAGTCTTCCCAGGATTTCCATGTTTCCTCTTATAGTCACTTTACTTTCCAATTTCTGCAACCAAAGGAATATCAAACCACCTCCTACAGTTCTCCCTCTCCACACTATCCCAGCAATGCATTTCAGCCACTTTTCTTTCATTTTTTTTTTTGTTTGTTTTTTTGCATCGAGGTCTCACTCTGTCACCCAGGCTGGAATGCAGTGGCATGATCACCATTCATCACAACCTCGACCTCTAGGGCTAAGGTGGTCCTCCTCCTGCTTCAGCCTCCCAAGTAGCTGGGACAACAGGCATGAACCACCATGACCAACTAGTTTTTTTACTATTGTAGAGACAAAGCCTCGCTCTATTGCCCAGGCTGGTCTCGAACTCACCGGCTCAAGCAATCCTCTCACCTCTGCCTCCCAAAGTTCTGGGATTACAGGCGTGAGCCACTGCACCTGGCTGATTTCTTTTTCAAGGCATTTCTATATCACAGACTTTAGTGGAGATTCTAGAGAATGTATGAGGTTAACATCAATGCAATATGAACAATCTAAAATTGAATATCAAGTTGATCAATTTTTTTAAAAATGTATTTTCTTTTAGATTCACAGGGTATAGCAGATTTGTTACATAAGTCTATTATGTGATGGTGATGTTTGGGCTTCTAATGAAACTATTCCCCAGATGGTGAGCATGGTATCTTACGCTCCCTCTCCCTCCCCATGTGTCTGCTCCCCAAGAGTCTGCTGTTCCTATCCTATGCCTGTGTGTGCCCAGTGTTTACTCCCACTGATGAGTGAGAATGTACAGCACTCAGTTTTTCTGTTTCTGTGATAATTTGCTTAGAATGATGGCCTCCAGCTGCATCCATGTTGCTGCAAAAGACATGATTTCCTCATTTTTTATGGCTGCATAGTATTCCATGGTGTATATGTACCACATTCTCTTTATCCAGTCCTGTTGATGGATGCCTGGGTTGATTAGGTGTTTCTACTATTGTGAATAATGCTACAGTAAACATGTTTGCAGATCTCCTTTTGGTAGAACGGTTTATGCTGCTTGTGCATACCCAGTAATAGGATTGCTGGGTTGAATGGTAAATCTATTTTCAGTCTTTGGGGACTCTCCAAACTGCTTTCTACAGGGGTTGGGTTTGCTTACTTTCCCACCAATAGTGTATGAGCATGCCCTTTTTTCTACAACCTCATCAACACCAGTTTGGTTTTTTTTTTACTTTTTAATAATAGTTATTCTGACTGGTGTGACAAGGTATCTCATTGTGGTTTTGGTTTGCATTACTCTGATGACTAGCAATGTTGAGCATTTTTTCATGTTTTCTGGCTGCTTGTATGTCTTCCTTTGAAAAATGTCATGTTTACTCACTTTTAAATGGAATTATTATTTTTTTCACCAGTCAATTCCTTTAAGTTACTTATGGTGTCTGGATATTAGGCCTTTGTTGCATAGTTTGCAAGTATTTTCTATTTCCTGTAGGTTGTTCTTTACTCTGTGATGGTATCTTTTGCTGTCAGAAGCTTTTTAACTTGATGAGGTCCCACTTGTCAATTTTATTTTCTTTGCCTCTGCTTTTGAGGACTTGGTCATGAATTCATTGCCTAGGCCAACGTCCAAGAGAGTGTTTCCTAGGTTTTCTTCTAACATTGTTATAGTCTAGGGTCTTAGGTTTAAGTTTTTAATCCATTTTGAGTCAACTTTTACATATGGTGATAAGTAGGGGTCCAGCTTCATTCTTCTGTATATGGTTAGCCAGTTTTCCCATGATATGGATAGGGTAACCCTTCCCCAATGTTTGTTTTGTCAGCTTTGTTAAAGGTAAGTTGGTGGTATGTCAGTGGTTTTATTTCTGAGTTTATTCTGTTCCATTGGCCTATGTCTATTTTTGTACCAGTACTATACTGTTCTGGTTACCATAGGCTTATCTGTTTTCAAAAATGTACCCTCAGCTTGTGCCTACCAACTTAGGCTGCAACCTGCAGCCATGTTGTGCAGTTGGTTTGCTTTTTCTCTATCACTCCTGCTTGATTGCCATGGGCAATTTCTTTAGGGCTTGCCAATGGCTCTCCCTCTAGCCCCACCTTACTTGAGGTCTCCTGTTTCATATCCCAAGGCTTATCTATCCATATGCTCTGCTTCTCAGTGGACCATGATCTCTCCTCTACTCACCTCTGGCAGATAAAGGAACAATATGGAGATTATTTCTCTGCTTATAGGAAGTACACCTGCCCCTCCATTAGAGTTCATTTCAGTTTTCCGTCACATCTTTTTTCATCTGTAACTTTGGTTTATCCTTTTTTTTTTTTTGATTTGGAGTCTCACTCTGTTGCCCAGACTGGAGTACAGTGGCACGTTCCCAGCCACCACAGCCTCAACCTGCTGGGCTCTGGCGATCCTTCTGCCTCAGCCTTCCAAATAGCTGGGACTATAGGCGCATGCTGCCACGCTTGGCTAATTTTTTGATTTATTATAGAGATGAGGTCTCGCCAAGTTGCCCAGGCAGGTCTCGAACCCTCAGACTCAGGCAATTCACTCACCTCAGCCTCCCCAAGTGCGGGATTACAGGCTGAGCCACTGAGCCTGGTTTGGTTTATCTTTTAAGACTTTGTACAGGTTTAGCTCCCAGGAGCTAACTTCTCTAGCCCTATGCCCTTAACCTTCTTATCTTCAGTCCTACTACCATCAAGGTAAATGTCTCTCCTTACAATATACTAAGAATACATATTTTAGAAAGCACTTCTCTCCTAGGAGACTATAGGATCCTCAAGGAAAGGAACCAAGTCTTATTTATTCACTTAATGCCTTATCTCCTGACACAGTTCCTATGATAATTACGTGCTTTATAAGTGTTTTCTGAAAATTTCAAATCTCAGAAGGATTTTTATTTTAAGAAGACAATATTCAATTTATTTTAAAATCTTAACTCCTAATTATTCATCAAGATTTAGTTTAATTTTCTCTCTTCTATGAAACTTTCTGAGTCCCCACAGCACTTGATTCACATCTTTATTTTCAGCAATACATTATTTTCTTACAAGTTGTTAGACATTGTTTTACCCACCTAGGCACTGGGCTCCTTAGAGAAGACAACCATATCTACTTTATTACAATGCCCTAAGCTCCCCAATTCTTATGGTGCCGGGTCATAAAAGGCACTCAGTAAGTGTCTATAAACAAAAACAGGCGGAAGCCCAAGCACCATTTTTTAAAATCAGCAGAGCCCTTCCTGGGAAGAAGCTGTAGGGAGTGACTGCTGGCTCCAGGTTCCATCTCACCACTGCAGCGCTTGGCTGGACACTGGCAGCAAGGGCTGCAGAGGGAGCACAGCAAGGGAGCCTGAGGCAGAGCCCCACTGGAGAAGGCAAAGCAGGTACCCTGCCTCCATCTTGAAAACTGGGCAGGGAAGTGCTCTGGCTTGCTCACCACAGAGCTACAGACCAGATCTCTGTGACCGTCCGGCTAACTACTGTGATCATGACCCAGAGGGAACAGCCCAAAAGCACAAACTTCAGAGGGACAGGACAAGTGCTGAGTCTCAGGTGCCCACCTCCTGCCCTGATTCGGCCGTGGGACAAAGGGTGTGACCAGAAAAGCACAAGGAAAACCCTTGAAGAGAGCAGTGGTGAGTCCAGGGCTGAGCCAACCCCCTCCTCCACAGTAATCCTCTGAACATCAGGCCTACACAGCTGGTTCGCAATTGAGAGGGATGAACCCAGGTAAATCCTGGAAGTCAGCTGCCATAGGAAGTCTCTACTCCAAGATAAGCCTGGCTGGGGCAACCCCTGCCAGTACCTGGCAGGGAGACAATCCTGTACCTCCCCACCAGATCATACAAGATGGGGAGGGGAGGATTGAAGCCCCATCCGGCCCCCATCACCCCCTCCTCCTTCCCTGGTCAGTGCACTGGGGAGATTGTGAAAGTGGCCACAGCTCCACTGAGACAGCAGAGGGGCTTACCTGGGGGCATCTGAGAGGAACAATTACAGAACCTGCCACAAGAGGGCAGGTTTTTAAAAAAATTTTTTTTCTTTGTGGGTGAATGTGTATGTGAGGGATCGATTTTCATACCCCCCTCACCTTTTTTCTTTTTCCTTCCATTTTTTGTTTTCTGTTTATGTGTCTACAGGAATAATTGAAATGTTCATCTTTCAGGTTTTTTGTTCTCTTTTTTTAGTTTAATATGTGTGAATGTATGTGTGAGTGTTCAATTTGCATTCCCCGCCTTTTTTTTTTTTCTCTCTTTTCAAAATGTTTTTTCATCTCCTTTCATTTTGTGTTGGGTGTGTGTGTGTGTGTGTGTGTGTGTGTGTGTTTGGTTTTCCTGGTTTTTGTTTTGTTTTGTTTCCAGTTTGTTTGTGTTTGTGTGTGTGTGTGTGTGTGTGTGTGTGTCTGCTTTGGTTTCTGCTTTTGTTTTTCTGTGTGTGTGTATGTGTGTGCATTTGTCCATTCTATTTCATTCTACTTTTCTCAGTTCTCCTCATTGTTGTTACTTTATCTTGGACTCAGAGGGCACACACATACACCCATTGCATCATCATACAGAGCGGTGGTGGGGAGTAGGTCTCAGGGAACCCGTACCCCAGTCAGTGAATTTTATGTTTGCAAGTAGTTTTTAATCCTAGCTCCCCATCCTCCACTGCCTTTATTTATTTGACTCTCAAAACTACAAGAGACAGCAATGCTTCCCACCCTCAGACCTGTTTCAAAATAGAACAAATTCAGAGCCCTGATCAGGGAAGAATAGAGGACTGAGCAAACATCAGAAGTGAAAGCCCCTTCCACTGCCACTGAATAATGGAACTAATAAGAAAAGAAAGAGATCTGTCACAAATGAGAAAAAAATTAATGAAAGAACACAGGTAACTCCCAGTGTACCAAAGAGAAAATGTCTGAAAAATCAGACCTCAGACCCCAAACAATGGAAGTCACCAATGACTGGTCCCAGAATACAACAGGGATTAGGAAATAGATGGAAAGAGTGAATAAAACTCAAGAAAGACAAGATGCAACACTGAAAGAACTTGTAACAGAGATTTTGGCCATAAAAACTTCATTCAAAAAATAAATAACAAAATGACAAGCATGGAAAACAGAATTAATCAAACAGGAGAAAGAATCTCAGAACTTGAAGAGCAAAACATGGAATTAATCCAATCTGTGAAAAACATAGAAAGAAAACTCAGAAAGAAAAAACAAAGCCTCCGAGAGATGTGTGATTATATCAAGAGGGTGAAACTATACCTGAGTGGTATCCCAGAAGAAGAAAGGGAAACAGAGAACATCTTAGAGCAAGTATTCCAGGATGTTATCCAAGAAAATGTTCCCCATCTCACCACAGATGTGGCCATCCAAACATAAGAGATACAGAGAACCCCTGCAAGACAAGAAGGACAACCCCTAGACACATAGTAATTCACCTACACAAAGTAGGTACAAAAGAAAAAATCCTAAAGAGAGCAAGAGAGAAAGGTCAGACTACCTACTGGAGAAGACAAATCAGAATAGCAATAAAACTACTGTCAGAAACACTACAAAGCTAGAAGGAACTGGAGTCAAATTTCAAAGTCCTCAAAGATAAACAATTTCAACCAAGAATTTCCTACCCAGCCAAGCTCAGCTTCATCAGTGATGGCAAAGTAAAATCCTTCTCAGACATCCTGGCTCTAAGAGATTATGCAGATTCCACAAGGGACACACACAGACTTAAAGTTAGAGGATGGAAAACAAATTTCCACACAAATGGCTCACAAAAGAAAGCAGGAGTCATGATCTTAAAATCAGACAAAACAGCCTTTAAGCTATCAAAAAAATTTTTTTAAAGATACAGAAGGACACTATATAATGATAAAAGGTTCAATCTATCAACAAAAAATAGCTATCCTAAGCATATATGCATGCAACACAGGAGCACCACCATTTATAAAACAACTACTAAGTAAACTAACAAAAGATATTGACTCTAACACTATTATAGCTGGGGACTTAAATACCCTACTAACAATCCTAGATAGATCATTGAGGCAAAAAAATCAACAAACAGATCTGGAACCTCAACTTGATCTTCCATCAGATGGACTTAACAGATACCTACAGAACACTCCACCCAACAAACACATAATATACATTCTACTCATCACCACATGGAATGCACTCCAAGGTTGATCATATCCTTGGCCATAAATCAAGCATAAACAAATTTCATAAGATTGAAATACTGCCATGCATCTTCTCAGATCACAGTGGTATAAAAATAAATAACAATATGAACAGAATTTCCCCCAAATCCACAAAGACATGGACACTAATCAACATGATCCTGAATAACCACTGGGTCAACACAGAAAACAAAACAGAAATTAAAAAATTCCCAGAAATAAATAAAAATAAAGAAACATCTTACCAAAACCTCTGAGATGCCATGAAATCAGTTCTAAGGGGGGAATTTATGTCTCTGTGAACACAAATTAAGAAAATAGAAAGATCACAAGGTAACAGTGTAACAAATAATCCAAGGGAGCTGGAAAGACAAGACCACCAAAACCTTAACTTTAGCAGAAGAATCCAGATCACTGAAGTAAAATACCAAATATGGGGTACAGAAGACAAAAAAAATCATAGAAAAAAAATCAACAAAACAAAAAACTGGTCATTTGAAAGGATAAACAAGACTGATGGACCCCTAGCTAGAAAGACCCAGAAAAAGAGAAAAAAAGCCCAAATAAACACACACATGTAAAAGGTCAATTCACAACTGACCCCAAAGAAATAAAAAAGATTATCAGAGATTACTAGGCACACCTGTATGGAAACAAACTCAATAACCTAAATGAAACGGAGGACTTTCTGACATCACACATCCTCCCAGGGTTGAATCAAGAAGACATTGAGACACTGAATAGACCCATAACAACCCAGGAAATTAACTCTGTCATTAAAAAACTACCTATAAAAAAGTGTCCTGGATCAGATGGCTTTCCAGCAGAATTCTACAGTACATACAAGGAAGAGCTGATACCAATCCTATTGAAAGAATTCCAGGCAAATGAGAAAGACGGAATTCTCCCCAAATCACTTTACAAAGCTAACATCACACTGACACCCAAACTGGGTAAAGATCCAACCAAAAAAAGAGAACTACAGGCCAGTCTCCTGAATCTAAAAACACATCTCAAAAATCATCCACCATGACCAAGTGGACATCATGCCTGGGATGCAGAGCTCGTTCAACATCTGCAAGACCATAAATGTCATTAAATACATCAACAAATGTGAAAAAAAGAACCACATGATTATATCATTAGAAACTTTTGATAAAATCCAGCATCCCTTCTTGTTAAAAATCCTTGAACACCTAGGCATAGACAAAACATATCTCAAAATAGTACGCACCATCTACAATAAACCCATAGCCAGCATATTGCTAAATGGACAGAAACTGGACGCATTTCCCCTGAAAACTGGAACAAAGACAAGGCTGCCCACTCTTACCTACCCTTTTCAACACTGTTGAAAGTCTTAGCTAGAGAAGTTAGAGTAGAGCAGGAAATCAGGGGAATCCAAATAAGAAAAGAGGAAGTCAAGTTATCCCTCCTTGCTGACGATATGACCCTATACTTGAAAATCCAGGAGAATCTGTCAAAAACCTCCTTGCACTGATACGGGACTCTGGCAAAGTCTTAGGGCACAAAATAAATGGGCAAAAAGCAGTTGCATTCTTATATACCAACAACAAACAGACGGAAAACCAAATAAAAATCACAAGCCCATTCACAATAGCCACACACAAAAGAAAATGAAATACCTCAGCATCTTCTTAACCAGAGAAGTGAAAAACCTTTACAACAAAAAAAATACAAAACATTGCTCAAAGAAATCCAAGAACACACAAACAAATGGAAAAATATTCCATGCTCATTGATGGGAAGAATCAACATTGTTAAGATGTCCATCTACACATTTAACACAATGCCCATTAACTTACCGGTAGCATTCCTCTCAGACCTGGAAACAATACAGGAATTCATATGGAAACATAAATGACCATGACAAAACAATTCTCAACAACAAAAAAAAAGCAGGAGGTATCACACTCCCAGACTTTAAACTTTACTATAAGGCTACAATAATCAAAACAGCCTGGTACTGGTACAAGAACAGGCATATAGATCAATGGAACAGGATAGAGATTCCAGAAACAAAACTTCAATTTCTCAACCAACTCATCTTCAACCAAACCCCCACCAACAAGCACTGGGGAGAGGAGAACCTATTCAGAAAATGGTACAGGAAAAACTGGCTGACCACATGCAGAAGATTGAAACAGAACTCCTACCTATCACCATACATAAAAATCAACTCTATATAGATCAAAGTCCTAAATGTAAAACCTCAAACTTTAAGAATCTTAGAAAATATAGGAGACACCCTTACAGAAATCAGAATAGGTAACCAATTCCTGATCAACCCCCAAAAGTCCATACCACAAGAGATAAGATAGACAGGTGGGACCTTATCAAACTGAAAAATTTCTACAAAGCAAAAGACACCATCAAGACAGGGGGGAGAGAGCCCACAGAATGGGAAAAAATATTTGCCAACTGCATAACAGACAAAGGCCTAACACCAAGGATCTACAACGAACTCAAACGTGCTGAAAGGAAAAAAAAAACCAAACAGCCCCATTAAAAAGTGGGCAAAAAGCCAGGCTCAGTGGCTCAGCCTGTAATCCCACTCCTTGGGAGGCTGAGGTGAGTGGATTGCCTGAGCCCGCAGGTTCGAGACCCGCCTGGGCAACCTGGTGGGACTTCATCTCTACAATAAATCAAAAATTATCAGGGCATAGTAGCGCATGCCTATAATTCCAGCTACTTGGAAGGCTGAGGTGGAAGGATCGCCAGAGCCCAGCAGGTCGAGGCTGCGGTGGCCAGAAGCGGCCACTGCACTCCAGTCTGGGCGACAGAGTGAGACTCCAATTCAAAAAAAAAAAAAATGGGCAAAAGATATGAATAGATACTTCTCAAAAGAATACATATGTACTGACAACAGACACATGAAAAAATGCTCAGCCTCACTAATCATCAGAGAAATGCAAACCAAAACCACACTGAGATACCACCCAACCCCAGTAAGAATGGCCATCACCAATAAAACAAACAATAGGTGCTGGTGAGGATGCCAAGAAAAGGGAATGCTTCTACACTGTTGGCGGGATTGCAAACTAGTTCAATCTCTATAGAGAATAGTGTGACTCTTCCTAAAAGAACTAGAGATTGATCTTCCATGCGACCCAGATATCGCCCTTAGGAACTTAAATCACTCCACAAAAAAGATACTAGCACACACGTGTTTATTGCAGCACTATTCACAATAGCAAAAAGAGGGAGCCAACCATTCTGCCTATCAAAACTGAACCGGATTTTAAAAATGTGGTACATATACATGATGGAATATAACACAGTCATATAGAAGGACAAACATATGGACTTTGCAGCAACTTGGATCAATTAATATTCTATAATACTCAGTGATCTATTACAGAAACAAAGAACAGAGTACTACAGGTTCTCACTCATTAGTGGACCCTGAACATTTACCATAATACTATAAGAAAGGGGTTAGCAGTAGAGGGATACTGCTGGGGGGGGCCACAAAACCAATAAGAGTACCTGAGCTCAAACCAGGCAAAGTGGGGACCAAAGGGAGGCTCAAACTTTACCTGTACAATGACCACTTATATACCTAATCCTGATTTTTACCCCACATCTTAAAAAAAACGTGTGTGTGTGTGTGTGTGTGTGTATAATATGAAGAGAGGGAGGAAGGGAGGAAAGAAGGGAGGGCTGGCTGAAGGAGGGAAGGAAAGGAGGGTGGGCGTGCCCGAGGATGGGAGGAAGGAATTAGATTGTAGTGTTGGGTCCTTCAGATAGTATTTCACATGAAAAGTGTTTTGGAAAAGGCAGCCTTTTCAGGGCACTTCAAATCACATCATTTTGCTAATTACTTATTAAGGCAAAGAAAAACACATTATGTTAAATAGTAATAGATGGTGTTTTCAATTGATCAGAGCAAAATCTTTAGTCTCTCTTGACTCCTTTTTCTCACATCTCATATCTAATTCATCAGCAAATTCCACTTGTTCTATTTTCAAAATAAGTCAGAATCCAAACACTTCATATGCACCACTATGCATTTACAAAAACGTTTCCCAAAGTAAATTGTGACTATTATCAGACAAAGGGAGAATGCATAATGGGAATGAAAAAATAAACCAACAAACAAAATCTGTACTACAATATCTTATATATCTAACATGTATGAATCACAAACTCTAGTCAAATAATTAGCAATTGTGGCAATACAAAGGCTTATCATGAAGTCTTCACAGCTACCTAGCAAACTTTTCTTGTAGTGTAAATACTTTCTTACTCTACCTGAAGAAGCATTCCACTGATGATATCTGTTGGAAAGATCACTGAGCTGAGCGAATGACAG
This sequence comes from Carlito syrichta, assembly GCF_000164805.1. Classification (NCBI taxonomy): domain Eukaryota; kingdom Metazoa; phylum Chordata; class Mammalia; order Primates; family Tarsiidae; genus Carlito; species Carlito syrichta. The sequence continues at coordinate 40,720 of NW_007260955.1, forward strand.
AGAGCAGTACATGGCTCTGAACAAATGACTGTAAAAGTTAAACTGAAAATGTAACTTTAGGATGGAACCAAAGAAAGATCTCATATTTTCTGGAATATATGTGAAGCTTGCTCCTTAAACATAAAAGCAAATTCATTCAGGACCATACCCGTGTGTGAGCAAACAAGACACTAAATATTTTAGGCTTTTTGGGTATTGAGGGTATTAATTATATGGAACCTGACACAACTTCTCAGCTCTGCTGTGATAGCTCAAGAGTAGCTATAGACAATACTTAATCCATGTTGGACTATGTACTTTTGTGTTTTCAACATTATGTTTGAATAAAACTGGTTATGACAAGGATCAGCACACTGTAGCCCTGGTCTGCCATCTACCAAAAACATACACATTTGGGCAGGATAAAGTCTCTTTATCTTTCTGATAAAGTCTCAGATACCATATAATTTTATCTGTAAAAAATTTAATATGGATTTTTAAAATATAAAGACTCACTTTTAAGAGCATAATCATGTTTTTGGGAGATGGCAGGCCAGGGCTACAGGGTGCTGATCCTTGTTATAACTAGTTTTATTCAAGTAGCATAATATTGAAAGCACAAAAGTACATACTCCAACATAGACTAAACGCAAGTTAATCATATCAAAAGTGCCATAAAACTTGCTATGTTTAAAAGTGTGCTGTGAATACAGTTCTGAATCACCTTAGCACCCAAGTGACCTCTGCTATCTGCTAATACGACCTTTTTCCTGAGTGCTTGCTAGGATTCAGAATCATAAATGTCACTAAGTAGGAGCAGGCTTGAATCCTCAGTCTATATGCAAAACAAAAATATATCGGCTGTTTTCAAAAGTGCTTCCTACTTAAAGCTTAGTCATCAGGGACCTATTTTAATGTAGGAGGGAATTTTATTTACAAGAGCCCAGTTAACTGATGCCCTTGTCGCTTCAACTGTGTTTGAGGGTGTATGCACTAATCATTCTAGAATCTGAATTCTGCATCTTCTTTTCAGAGTAACAGGAGTTAATGCACAGGTAAGATGGGGTGAGATGATGGCTGTAGGGTACACCAGTTTATAAAAATTACTTGGGTATAAGTTGACTTTTCACATGACTCAATAGCTAAGACTCATTGGCCATGATATACAATTTTTAAAAAATAGGGACAGGAGCTTGTTATGTTACGTTGGCTGGAGTAAAGGCTATCAATAGGCTTAATCATAACTCACTGCAGCTTGGGATTCCTGAACTCAAAAAATCCTCCTGCCTCAGCCTCCCAAGTAGCTGGACTATGGGGCATACCACTATGGGGCATCCCCCCCCCCATTTTTCTTCATATGTCTCTGTTACCATTCTTTTTTTTTTTTTTTTTTAAAGATGTGGGGAACAATTCAGGGTTAGGTATACAAATGTTCATTATGAAGTACCCTTGTGGATGAGGTGTGCCTTCTCCCCTACCCCGGCAGTTTCCCATTACTGCCAATTCCATTCTTATAGTATTATGAAAATTGTTCAAGGTCAGCTTATGAGTAAGAACATGCGATACTCGGTTCTTTGTTTCTGTGATAGATCACTCAGTATTAAAGACTCTAAGTTCATCCAAGTTGCTGCAAAGTTCATAATTTTGTCTTTCTTTATGGTTGCATAATATTCCATCATATATATGTACCACATTTTTTTGATCCAGTCCTCTTTTGATGGGCAGCACAGTTGTTTCCAGGTTTTTGTTATTAAATTCAGAGCAATCCCCTTAGTTCCTTTTGTCATTGTTCTCAGCTGAGGCTTATCTTTCTGTGTTTGGAAATATGTGGGATTGGGCCACTGGCCACCAGGACGGTTAAATGCTCTGCAATGAGCCAGGCAGTTCTGCAGCATGGAATATTGTCCTCCTAAAATACTTTCTCTCTGGTATAATCTATCAGCAAGAGTTTTTCAGTTGCTGCATTACCAGCTGAGTGAGACTTCTGCACATCTGGATAAAATGCTACCCACTTTCTCCATTGGACGAGATGATCTCTGCATAGTATTCCTTTCCAAGGATACTGCAAATATGAGTATATTTGATAGAAAAATAACAAAAGTTGCTCTCTTTCCCAAATGATTCTCACTTAGTATACTTATATACTTTCTCTGGCCTGCCATGAGCTTGTAAGAACCTATTTTTGAGAACTACCAAGTACTATTATTTTACCCATTTTACAGAAGGGGAAACAGACTTAGAGATTAAGTAAATGGCCCTTTCAAGATCACAGAGACAGCAGATCCTAGAGTTGGGTTTCAAGCCCAAGCATTCTGACTCTGAAATTCAGCTGCTTAACTTTTACTCAAAAATGCCAGAGTTTGTACTTCATTGTGCTTTTCCCTCGTATTCGGCTTGTTTTATATCACTGTGAAGTACATCCTAACGATTTTGGTGTCACTTTTCATCCCAAACGCCTAAAACTATGTTCAGTTCTCAGTCTATATACTCATTATATATGTTAGAGTGAGCATGCCACTTATCTCTGTATTGATCACTAAAAAAAAAAAGCAATTGTGCTAGAAATGTAAATTCAATAGCGCTATCAACAGTATTTAGATGTTTTTATTCTCAAGACATCATTTTAAATTATGTTACACCAAAACTAAATTTAGTTGATTTTTGTTTTACCTTAAAAACTTTTTATATTCATCAGTGAAGTGTCATAATATATGGAGGGCTTTGGCCCATTGTAGTAATCTATAAGCCTCCCAATTAAGAACTTGTAACATCTTCTTCCCCTTGTACTCAAAATTATCTTATTTTTATTTTTCATTCACTTATTTTTTAGTTGGAATTTCACGTTGCCCAGGTTGGAAGCCAGTGGCACACTCACAGTCACTGCAGCCTCAACCTGCTGGGCTCAGGCGATCCTTCTGCCTCAGTCTTCCAAGTAGCTGAAACTACAGGCATGTGCCACCATGCCCAGCTAATTTTTTGATTTATTGTAGAGATGAGGGCTTGCCAAGTTGCCCAGGCTGGTCTCGAACCTGTGAGCTCAGGCAATCCTCTCACCTTGGCCTCCTAAAGTGCTGGGATTATAGGTGTGAGCCACCACGCCCAGTCTAAAATTACCTTTATAAGTCTCATAAATTCAAAGGCAAAAGGCCAAGGAAGAGCAAATTTTTTTTTTTATTTGAGGTAAAATAAAACAGATCTAATCATTGCCTATATTTATGCTTGGTAATAATAATAATACATTTTATAAACATCTCTCCCAAGTTGTTACTGTGCCAGTTTTGCTATTCAGTCACAGCCTGACTTTAATGAGAGTGGTAGAGTTGTTTGCATACAGGCAAAAACTACAGTGGCATTTTCACAGTGTTTAAGAGGTATGTGTTATAAAACTATGTACTCTGTGTTTTATAAAAGGATCACACCTGGTATGGTGGCTCACATCTGTAATCCCAGCACTTTGGGAGGCAGAGGTGAGAAGACTGCCTGAGCCTAGGGGTTAAGACCAGCCTAGGCAACTTGGTGAGACCTTGCCTCTACAATTAAAATAATAATAATAATAATTAGCTGAGCATGGTGGCACACGGGTGTAGTTCACCTACTTGGAAGGCTGAGGTAGAAGGATTGTCTGAGTCCGGCAGGTTGAGGCTGTGATAGCCATGAGCATGACATTACACTCCAGCCTGGGTGACAGAGTCAGACTGTAACTCAAAAAAAAACCAAAAAACAAAAAACAAAAATCAAACAGTAAAGAAATGTAAAATTGAAAAAAGTATGTCTTCCTTTTCCTCCAAACATCTGCCCTTGCTGAACCTCATTCCCAAGAGGAATTAATAGTTTTTCAGTAAGACTTATAAAGTTATTTTGTTGCTTACAAACTAATTCACGTGAAAAACTATCACATCCCTCAAACTATATGGCATTTACTGGTTTTATAATGGCTATCAGTTATTCCTTTAAAATATTTTTTCTAACTAACTGAAGCTTCTAAATTAGGTTTCTTGGTAGTATTATTTTTGTTGAAAGGTATTAATAATATATGCCCATAGTATAAAACTTGAACATAAAAGTGAATAAAATGTAAAGACCATTACCTTTCTACTGCAGAGCCATGGTCTCTACTACCAGAGGATTTTTATACATACTAAACCATAAATATCTAAAAATAATGCAACACATAATATACTCTTTTGAAACAGTGAAAGCTTAATTTAGACATTGCTTTGCTTTATAGTTTTAGAAATTAGAAGTTATGATTTACCAGCTCACCTCAATCTCTTTCTATTTCTTGGTCATAGTGTAGCCAACACAGAGAGGTATCATAACTGGTTAGCCAGTCTTTAAATAATGAATAAAGCTGTTTCCCTTTTTTTTTTTTTGCTATTAAAAATAGCAACAGAGGTTTAAAAAACATCTCTCTCAAGTTGTTACTGTGCCATTTTTGCTATTCAGTCACAGCCTGACTTTAATGAGAGTGGTAGAGAGTTGTGTGCATATAGGCAAAAACTACAGTGGCATTTTCACAGTGTTTAAGAGGTATTTGTTATAAAACTATGTACTCTGTGTTTTATAAAAGGATCACACCTGGAGAGATGGCTTATATCAGAATACATCTAAAGGATAAATCCTCACAAGTTAAATTTTCTACAGATAAAATTACTGAGTCATAGGAAGGGGGTATTTTAAATCCTTAGTAGATAATGCTAAGCTGCTATCCAATACAGTTTTCTCAGTTTGAGAATACAAAAGGCCTGATTTAGAGCATGTATTTTGGCGCAATGTTTTAAAGAATTCTTTACTACAGAAACACTAAAATAAAAGGTTCACGTTTATGCCACGCAAAGAATGGCAGCAAATATTAGGAGGTAAAACTAATTGAAATTGTTTTAGACCCTATTGGCCCCTAAGTGCCATATGTTACATAAATATACAACATGCATAGTTAAATGTAACTACTGAAGTGAGAAGCAGTTGACATGTTATATTTTCAAAAGAAAAATATTAATTAAATATGTATTAATATCCGTTAGTTTTCTGGAGTCCATTCATATTTTTCCCACCAGGCATAAAAATTTCGGTAGGTTTCCAAAAGCTCAAAGGTTCTTAGATATGAGTTCTCTGGAACTTCATGGGTTAAGTGTTTCTGAAGCTAATTTGAAAAGCAAATTTCCTCATCACTTTGCAAGTCTTTCTTTCAAAGGGCACATTTTTAGGAGCTGTTTATTTTTTGCTCTCCTTTTTCTTAAGTGATTTCCTAGTTTTAGGTGTTGTTAATACTTGCCATGAACAGAAAGTAGGATTACCTGAGCTCAGGGGCTGGAGACCAGCCTGAGCAGCATAATGAGACCTCCTCTCTACAATAAAAAACTAGCCGGGCGTGGTGGCGCACGCCTGCAGTTCCAGCTACTTGGAAGGCTGAGGCAGAAGGATCGCATGAGTTCATCAGGTCGAGGCTGTTACTGCACTCCAGCCTGGGCGACAGAGTGAGACTCTGACTCAAAAGGAAGAAAAAAAGAAACAGTCACAATAATAAGTAGGTCGATTAGTATCATCTAGGGAACGAGGAGATTTTTGTTGCTTGTTTTAAAGGAGAGATACCTGTTCGAGTAGGGTTCTGGGCGCAGGTGAGTGGTCAATCGTGCAAGGGACTCCTTTCTTTTCTCCGCCAAGGATGTTGCTGTAACTGTGTGACAAGGAAAGCATTTTATACAAGGATATCAGGCTCCAGTAAGTTTTGTTTTTTCTTTTTTAACTTTTTTAAATTGTGGGGTACAATTCAGGGTGAGGCATACAAATATTCATTGTGCAGGTACCCTTGTTGATGAGGTGTGCGCCTGCCTCCCCAGGAAGATCTCAGCTACTGTCAATCCCACCCCACCCCCGCCCCCCGCAGTTTCCCGCTGTCAATTCTTTTGTTATAGTATAAAGGTAGTTGTTCGAGGTCCACTTATGAGTGAGAACATGTGATACTCAGCTCTTTGTTTCTGTGAAAGATCACTCAGTATTATAAATTCTACATATTCACAATGGAATATTACACAGCCATAAAGAAGAACAAAATCATGAACTTCGCAGCAACCTGGATGGACTTAGAGTTTATAACACTGAGTGATCCTCCAGTAAGTTGAGAGCTTCCCTGGGTGCATCCACCAAAAGATAACAACGCTTGAAAAGCTTAAGACTGAATAGCTCTCAGGAGGGTGCCTGCCTTCTGCTTAGACATCCTCACCACAGCAGCCTCGCTCTTTCTCAAGAAAAATACGCCCCTCGTTTCGCTCCAGTCAATGCCAACGCCAGGCGGTGGCAGAGCTCAGCGCCTGCCATTAATGAGAATCCCAGCAGCAAAGTGGGCGGCTTGGGCCGCGGCTTTCTTAACCAATCTCCACCTCGTGGCTCGGGTCTTTCGGCACCGCCCTCGGGACAAAGGACGGGGTCGGGCGACCTGTTTCGACATCCGGCTGGCCCTGCTCCACGTCTCGGGCGAACCTCCGGCCTGAGGTTCAGGCACAGCGGAGCCGGCAGCTTCAGGGCGGCGTCCTCAGGAATCCCGCCGCGGGGCCGGCACCACGTGGCCCCGGGCGCGCCGG
>NW_007260955.1:47398-47623 GCF_000164805.1 Carlito syrichta
CGGCCCTGCGGCGTCCTCAGTTGCGGCTGCCTCCCGGCTCCTTCGGTCTCGCCCGGCCCGGCGTCCGCGCGCGTTCCCTCCCCTCCGCCGCCGCTCAGCATGCAGAAGGACGCCTCCCCGCACGGCTTCCGGCCGGGCTTCCAGCACTTCGCCACGCAGGCCATCCACGAGGGCCAGGAGCCGGAGCAGTGGAGCTCGCGGGCCGTGGTGCCCCCCATCTCGCTG
>NW_007260955.1:47800-82879 GCF_000164805.1 Carlito syrichta
CTGCGGGCCGCGAGGGGAGTTCTGCGCCGCGGTTCCTGAGGGGAGCTTTGCCCCGGGGGTTCGGGGTCCCGCTCCTTTTGATAAGCGGGGCCGGCGGGAGCTGTTCGCCCAGCTTGCGGTACAGATCGGGGCCGAAGTTCGTGTGAATTTTGGCAGATCTGCGACTCAAAACTGAGGGTCCTAACTTGTGAGAATTGTCTTTAGCCGCAAAATTTTGAGAGAGCAAGGCGTCAGCTTAAAAAAAAAAAAAAAAAAAAAAAAGCTAAAGGTCTGATTGACAACTTGTCTGGAATCAAAGCATTCCCAGTAGTTACTGAGTACCTGTTAGGTGCGTTACCTGTGCTGTTTCATCAAGTCCTAGCAACAACCCTAGTCTGAACTGAATTCCCATTTTCTGGTGAGAGGGCTGGGATTTAAGGACGTTCGTTAATCAGCCTGCGCTGGAACTACATGCACTCAGGCACGAGGCTGCGATGTGCTGTGCTCCAACAATGCTAGTAATAACTTAACTCATTGCATCATTTAGGCAGCGTTGTTCAGTGATTAGAAGCACAACCTGCACAGTCAAAGGCTAGACTTTGGACTCGGACACCAGCTCTTCTGAGCTGGGAGACTTTGGGCAAGTGAGTTAACCCATCCAAGCCTCAAGTTAATCCTGTATGAATGGGAATAATAAAAGTACCTGCCACATTAGTTGTTGAGATGACTGTGAAACCATATGGTACATAATAATTACTCAGCGTGGTTTTTCATGATGCTCACATTTATACTATTTCCATTTAGTCCTCACAACAATCAGGTCAGAGGGCAGGACAGGTATTATACTTTTTATAGACAAGGAACTGACCCAGACTCATACATAAATGGCCTATAAAGTCTATGAGAAAGCCCTCTTTGTTAATCATATAGGTTTTTGGTGGCATACTTGATGCATCTTGGAGAATTTAAAAATTGCTAAGGTTATAAGGAGTTAGTTAAATAAGCTTTGTAGGTCCAAAACCTTGATTATGTTTTGAAAACAATTTCAATGTCTTATCTAAGTTGAGGAACATTCTTATAGACTTAGCTCTTTGTTTTGTGAGATAGAGTTTTAAGAGCATTTCTATGACTGAATTAGAATGCTTTTAGCTACTATACTTTGGGATCAGAATGTACACACAGCCTTTCCCAGGCATGCAGTTTGATCTGGTGTCAGGTTGAGTGAATGTGTGGCTGCTCAAGTGAAATGAAATGTTTTCAGAAAGCCAGCAGAGATGGTTAAGTCCTCAAGTCTGCTTAACATCTTTTTAAAAAATCAGTTAAGACCCCTAAAGGGAATTTGAAGAGCTGTATGAGAAACATCTGATTCTCCAATTCGATTTGGAAAGCCACTGAATAGGTGAGGCAACTTGTCACTGAAATATACTTTCCCCTACCCCAAAGTTAAATATATTCAATGAATATTTATAGAAACATGGGGTACCTTTTCATAGCAGGAGCCACATGAATCGAAGCATGCTTTTCTGGGCAGGTACAGTTGAAGGTCATGGTAAGGAGGTAATGGTAGGTGATGGTAGGGAGTGGTAAAGATATCTGGAGCCCTATGAAACATGGTTGCTCAGTTTGTCAAAAACCAGGAAACATAGCAAAACTTTAAAAATTATTGTTATTAATACCGGAAGCTTCTGAATCAGAAACAAAGGTGTAAAGAGTGGTTGTGTTTTGTTATGTGCTATATGAGGCAGGGGGAGAAAATTAAAGAACTTTCATCAGTGTTTAAATCCTAGGTTTGATTTCTGGCTTGGACACTCCTTTGGGACCATAACAAATGGCTTCACTTTCCTCTAAGGAGGACATGAGGATTAAATAAAATGACAGAATGAACATAGCTAGTATGGTATCATATGTGTAAAAGGGGCATAATGCAAATGTTTTAAAAGTATTGTGTGAGGCTACTTTGCCAGGAATTACTCCCTATTTTTTGAGTCACTTTTAAAATCAAGATCTGAACTCTGAGCATTTGTTGAATCTGTTCATAGCTTCCTGTTTTATGCCAAATAGAACTTGTATCACTTATTTCTTAGAAAATGAAATACAAGTTAGAATTAGGTTTATTCTCTTGGTTCATGCAATTCCCTTTTTCTAATGCTTTCAGATTAATGGGTAAAGGTGAGTCTAAATACTACTAATAAAAATAAGTGGTGATTAGCATGTGCCAGGAAGCAGGCAGTGAACTTATACGTTATCTCATTTTATCCTCACAATTTTATGAACTAGAAACCTGTATTTTATTCCCATTTTACAGATAATTGAGATCAACTCTGGAGGTGTTGAGTGATTTGCCCATTGGCATGCAGTGGACAAGTGGCAGATACGAAATTCTGACTGCATTTTGTGACTTCGGGGTCTCTCCACCATAGCCACTGCACTGTCATGCTTCTGCCTAATGGCAAGACAGATCACGACTATAAGATGAATTCATAATGGCGGAGATGTCTACGTTGGGACTCTGATAGCAAACTTAAATCTCTTAGAATAAACTCTGATTTCTTTTCTTCAGGGTTTTGAATATAGCCGTTCCGGAAATCCCACTAGGAATTGCTTGGAAAAAGCAGTGGCGGCCCTGGATGGGGCTAAGTACAGTAAGTAATCTCCATTTCACAGGCTAGAATCCATTTTTAAGTGTATAGAGAAAATCACAAAGGCACAGAATGTAAAACTGGAAATGAATAAGGATCCACTAGTTCAGAACTTATTGGGACTTTGAATTATTTGCCTAAGGTCCTTCAGTTGGTATAATATTCCTATGTGTAACTATCAGGTAGAAATGAATATGAATAGAAGCAAAATGCTAGCATTTACAATTTAGTATTCATGTGAATAATACATGATTCATCCAAAGCTCTCAGTGTAAATAGGAAAGAATTAACTAAGTTTAATAACACTATCTATGATAACATAAACTTTCTTGTACTCTGGTTTATTCAACTGTTACTTTGTGCCTGAGACTAGCACCAAGGTCAGTGACTGTGATAACGTACTCTCAGAGAACTTTTTTTTCATGAAGGGAGTAGATTGATGTTAAATCATCTTTTTTTTTAATATATATAAATGTTACTAAATAAGAGCAGAAGAGTAGGAAATAGGAGTCTTATATATCCATCAGGTAAATTTATCAGACAAATCTCAGGTCTGAGTGTGAGTTTTGTTAAAATAGTTACAGAATTACATATCCATATAATTAGTGAATCATATCTTTGCTCTGTTCTTCATGTTTGACATTTCTTTAGTTTGATATTTTTAAATTGTAATTTAATTGGTAATAGGCCTTTTATCTCAAATTTTTGTAAAGAGTTATTTCCTTGAAGTGTTTCAGAGAAATGTTATAACCAAGGCAGAATTGGTGTAACACAAAAATATCTGCCATATTACATATTTTTTATTTTAAAGGTATTTTATGGGCCAGGCATAGTGGCTCATGTCTATAATCCCAGCACTTTGGGAGGTAGAGGTGAGAAGATTGCTTGAGCCCCCGAGTTCAAGACCAGCCTGGGCAACTTGGTGAACCCTCATCTCTACAGTAAATCAAAAAAGCTGGGCATGGTGGCATATGCCTGTAGTTCCAGCTACTTGGAAGGCTGAGGCGGAAGGATCGCCTGAGTCCAGCAAGTCGAGGCTGTGATGGCCATGAGCATGCCACTGCACTCCAACCTGGGCGACAGAGTGAGACTCTGACTCAAAGAAAAAGATATTTTATTCTTGAAATGAAAGGGGGGATTTTTGTAATGTTATTAATCAGGGACCTCTGATGACTTAGCAGTGATGGCTATCCTTCTATCAGCAAAGAAAGAGACATAAATTAATGCAACTAAATACTGTAGGTATTTTTTAACCTATAGGTCTAACATGTTGGCTTACTCTAACTTGTTTTTTGGTTTTTTTTTAGGTATGGCTTTTGCTTCAGGTTTAGCAGCCACTGTTACTATTAGCCATCTTTTAAAAGCAGGAGACCAAATTATTTGTATGGATGATGTGTATGGAGGTAGGTGACTCCTCTCATTTATATTGTTCAGCTGGTAATTCAAAGATAAAGTGAACCTTGCATCATATTAACAATGTTGCCAGTATTATTGGTTAGTAAATAATTGTATTTAAGCTGTGGAATGAGGATCCAGGAGTTGATCAACTTTCTGGCATATTCAACTCTAAAGAAGATAATGTTTAGAGAGGGTGCTTGTAATCTCAGCACTTTGGGAGGCCGAGATAGGAGGATTACTTGAGCTCAGTAGTTCAAGACCAGCCTGGGCAACAAAACCAGACCTTTTCTCTACAAAAACATTTTTAAAATAGCAAGATATGGTGGTGCACGCCTGTAGCCCCAGCTACTTGGGCTAAGGTAGGGGAACACTTGAGCCTAGGAGTTTGAGGCTGCAGTGAGCCATGATTATTATATCACTGCACTCCAGCTTGGGAGACAGAGTGAGACCCTGACTTGATAAAATTAAACAATAAATAAAAGATATTGATGTTTCAGGGAGCTTGCCATTTCATGCTTGAAGAGTAGAGATTAGGTGTTTTGAGAAATATTTTCTGCATCATGCCACTTGTTTTGGGTTTCAAGTTTCTTTTATTTGACCTTTAAACCTTTAGTCTAAAGTCCAAGCCTTATTATTCTTTACTATATTGGATAGCCAAGCAATTTAACCAAACTAGAGTTGCTTTTGATTACATTTTTATTGGTGACTGAGAGTTCTTTGTATTTTTTACGTGTTTATAAGGAATGAACGTTTCTTAATACAGTGTTCTTTTCGTTTTATCTGATTCTCTTCTCCCTCAGGTACAAACAGGTACTTCAGAGAGGTGGCATCTAAAATTGGATTAAAGATATCTTTTGTTGATTGTTCCAAATCCAAATTGCTAGAGGCAGCAATTACACCAGCAACCAAGGTAACTCAGCTAGTTTTCAGTTTTGTCTGCTTTCCCTCTGGTGTTTTGTTTTCATCATTTCTGTTTAGTAGAGGATATAATTTAAATTCAAATAACAAATTTTATTAGAAGCCATTGTAAACAGCAACAAGATTAAGATAGGTGCTGGCGCCTTCCAGCTATTATAGCGTAATGGTTGGTTACATGAACTCTGGAGTGGAGTTCAGAGTCTAATCCTATATCATATTTGGTGTGTCATCTCAGACCATTTACTTAGCCAAAGTCTCAGTTTCTTTATTTGTAAAATGGGAATAATTGTACCTGTTTAATAGAAAGGCAACCGTGAGAATTACATGAGATAATACATAGGAAATGCTTAGTATAGTACCTGGATGCATAGTAATTGTTAAAAAAAAATTTATGCAGGAGCACACAACTCTTAACTGTACTACTAAGCTAATATTGGCAACAGAAATCATCACAGAGTTTGGATTATGGAAAAGAAAGCTTGTCAAAACCCCAAACTCTAAGCACGGTGCCTTTTCAGTGCTCTAAGCCTTAGAGTTTAAGGGATACTGCCATAAATAATAGTTGGAAGTAGAGAATGGACCACAAACAATCTTTAGCCTCCATCCTGGGAAATTTGTATACCACCGGAAGGTGTTTTGTGCCTGAGTGAATGGCATATGTGATATTCTTTCTTGGGAACTTATTTAAATTCTGTATGGGTAAAGAAGGACTAGTATCTTTTATAAGTCAGTCTTTTTCAACTTTTTGCTGATGATTAAGAGATTAGAATTGTATCCAAGATTATGCTGCAGTGAATGCTAAAAAGTGAACATCTTTTCATGTACAAATTATTTCTTTGCTGATTAACACATGGGCGAGCTTTTGATGATTAAGGTTTGTTTTCAAAGGGACTTGTTTTTGTATTTTACTTGGAAGAAAAGACTCATTAAAATAGCTGGTCTGAGTCTTTCTAAGGGAGGAAAGCAGATTTCGAGTATATGAAGTCTTGTCAACAGAACTTTGTATAGTGGCTCTTTACAACTTTAATTAATACATTTCTCCCCCCTAAAATATAAGTCTTGTCACTTGAAGTAGAATTTTTACGTCCATGTAAAACTTGCATTGTGTATTTTTATTTATTTTTATGTTAAATTTTTTTGACTGTCGGGAATAATCGATTCTTATAAGGAATAATTTTTATAAACTCTTTAAATCATTTAAGGTTTTTGTAGAATATACATTATTTTAACCACTTTAGTTTTCCATAGCAAACTCTAGAGTGGGAAAAATATTAAGTCTTACCCATTTAAATAATCGGTAGTAAAAAGAGAATCATTAGTTTTTTGAAAACGAGAGCTATAGATAATGTAATTCAATATAGCGGCATCTTGTTCAACACAGAATTTTCCTCTTTGGTCTTTTCAGTAACTATCAAACATCTGCCCTGTACCTCAACTGTGGCAGGTTTCAAGATATACAAATAAATATTATGCTGTCTTTTTTTATTTTTATTTTTTTAAGTTTTAAAACAGTTTATTAGTGAGAAGAAAGGAAGGAAAAAGAAAGATTCATGGCAGAAAGACCTGCCATGGGCAAGTTTCTCAAAAAGAAAAACAACTCTGCTGTCTCTTTAAAGTGAGCTGTAACCAGGATTTTTGTTGTGTATGTCACTTTTCTCCTTCATTCAAAAGCCTGTGTTCTTCTTCAAGCCCTAAGTACTTATTTTATGGTTTCGAGTGCATCTGGTATTATCTAAAGTCACATTAAAGATATTTTTGGCATCATAAGGATAATTCTCTTCAATGAAAATTTTAGGATGCATTCTTATATGATCTATGTTATTTATCTTTGAGAAAAAAAATTTCCGTACACTGAGCTGTTTTTGAAATGTATTCTCTTTTTTAAGAAAAATAATTAACAGTAATTAATGAGCATTTGTTTTGCTTATATGCATATTATCTCATTTGATTCTTACAACAGCTCCATAAAATAAATATTACTGACCAGAGGCAGTTGCTCAAGCCTTTAATCCCAGCACTTTGGGAGGCTGAGGCGAGAGGATTGCCTGAGTCTGCAGGTTCGAGACCAACCTGGGCAACATGGTGAGACCTCATCTCTACGATAAATCAAAAAAATTAGCCAGGTGTGGTAGCACACACCTGTAGTTCCAGCTTCTTGGAAGATTGAGGTGGCAGGATTGTCGAAGCCCAGCAGGTTGGCACTGGGGTGGTCACAAGCATGCCACTGTATTCTAGCCTGGGCAACAGAATGAGACTCCAACTCAAAAAAAAAAATAATTACCATTATACAGCTGAAGAGGATAAGTTACTTAGCTATTTGCCCTCTCAGAAATTTGTAGACAAGGCTAGGATTCAGATATGAACCTTCCATCTTCATTGTCCATGCATTTCCATTATGTAATATAGTCTTCCAGATTGTTACAATGTATGAGATGTATGTTTGTGAAGTATATTTTTACAAACTATGGCTATTGACTGAATGATTTTAGCTTGTTTGGATTGAAACCCCCACAAATCCGAAATTGAAGATAATTGACATTGAAGCCTGTGCACAGGCTGTTCATAAGCATGGAGACATCATTTTGGTCGTGGACAACACTTTTATGTCAGCATATTTCCAGGTAAATGAAAATAGCTTTTTTTGTCATGATTAGTACACCACACATGTCCGTAATTAGAAATCTGTACTCTAAAATCAAGATCAAACTTATGAAATCTAGTCATATTTATTTATTAGGCAAACAATTAAATTTGGACCTTTTATACCATTAGTTAATGACTTAAACCTACATTAATATCTGGTGTGGTTTTTAAATGCAGTCTTGATTAATGCTTCCCAGTTCTTTTAGGATGTGTAAACTCTCTGAAGACCTGGCCTTGTTATATGATTGTACCTGCCAATGCCTTATACATAGTAGGGAGTTCAATGTGTATATGTTGGTTACAGATTAGGCATATTTAGTTACACCATATATATTTATATATATTTTAAGAAAAAGCTATATACTCAATGATATTTCAGTACATATTGTTACTTCTCCATTTCTATTCTTTCTGGTTTTTCTTTCCTCGGCACCTCATAGACTTATCTGTATCTTTAACTTTTGCATTATGAATTTCTACTTCATCTGTTTTATATTGTAGCTGTATTTATAGGGCTCTTACTCTACTTGGGCTGCTGTAACAAAGTACAATACACTGAGTGGCTTAAAAACAGAAATTTATTTCTCAGTTTTGGAGGCCGGGAAGTCCCAGAGCATGGTGTCAGCAGATTCGTTGTCTGGTGAGGGCCTGCTTCTGGTTTACCCATCATGTCTTCTTGCGGTGTCCTCACATGGTGGAAGAGGCAAGGTAGCTCTCTGGAACCTCTTTTTCTTTTTTTTTTAATTTTTTATTTTAAAGATGTGGGGTACAATTCAGGGTTAGGTACACAAGTTTTCATTATGCAGGTGCCCTTGTTGATGAGGTGTGCCCTCCCTTCCCCCAGCAGATTCCCACTACTGCCAATCCTGTGGGAGCCTCTTTTATAAGGACCCTAATCCCACTCATGAGGGGGTGTGCCCTAATCATCTTCCAAAGGTTTGCCTCCCAACAGCATTACATTGATGATTAGATTTCAACATATGGATTCTGGGGGACACACTGAGACCATAGTTGCTCCCCTTAAACTGTTTTCCTACCTGTCTATATTTGTTTCCTCCCCAGCCCAACCCTTCTATACATCCTCCATTCTTTCCTTTTTTCTCAGTCTTTTTTCCAGGTTCTTCCTCTTTTCTGTTTTGCATTTTTTAGTGAGACATCATGGGAGCTCTCTAAAATTGACGTATTGTCTGCCTTTTCCCCTCGTGTTCTGCCTTTCTTTCCTCTGAGTGATCTAACTCCATTTCCTTTCCTTGTTAGGAGGTACTGTTTCCTTGCTCTTTGCTTTCTGTTGTACCTTGTCATTCTTTTAAATACACTTCCCTGTAGTTCATCTTTATTCTCCAGTTTCTGAACTCCTCCATTTTATTTGAAGGCGCTACCAGGGTTTATTTTTCTTTCCTGAAATATGTCTCCTGGCCATATTGTACTCAGTTAGCTTTCTGGGCCGTCTACCTTTGGTTCACGAGATATCTTTGGCTGCTGCTTGTATCAGGTAAAGCAATCTGTTTCCAGGTGAAAATCCTTGGCATCATCTATTTGTCCCCGGTGTGTTCAGTGTAGGATTCTTTATCCCATTTCCTAAACCCACATGCCACTTCATTAGGCCAGTTAACACAGCATAGGATGGCTTTAGCTGAGTCACGGTGAGTCCTGGATATTCCCAAAAAGGTGGCATGATTTTGTAGCCTGACCCTGCCCAGGCTACTCATCAGGCCTAGCCCTCTTTTTCCTACTGCTGTCATTAAAACAGGTCCAGTTTTTCTACCTTTTGCAGCCTGTATCACATTCCTCATGCCAAGTATTGTGCTTTGCTTCATTTCAATTTGGATTCATTCCAGTTGAATTAATCAGAATCACATCACTTCTTGGCAGCTATATGTATTGGTTTTATAAAGCAAATTTCCTTAAAAATTTCTCTCATTGTCTTACTCTCACAAAGAAGACCCTGCCATTGTTGGTCTTCTGGAGTTCCTGTAAGTCTCACAAGAGGAAAGTGGACATATCAGCACAAAGTTTCAGAGTAGTACCTCTGGAGTAGTCAGGCATTTTAGGTGTGAGTCTTGACTCTACCAGTTTTTAATCTGAAGGGTCGTCTTCATTCTTCTGAGTCCCTTTATCTCATCTGTACAATAAGAGCCATAAAGGCACTGACTTTATTGAATTAGGCAAAGTATTTTGTACAATGCATTCCTGGATTATGTAAAGTACTTAGCATGGTTCTTGGCACATAATGAGATCAACAGATATTAGTGATTGGTTTTTTATTTTTCCTTCTCTTTTAGCCATAGAGTTTACAGAATGTTAGCATTAAAAGAGACTTTAGACCTTGTCTTCTTTGACCCCATATCTCTAGACATGAGCAAACAGATGCAGAGAGTGCTTTGGGTAATTCCTTTCTTTAAAATGCCATATTTTTGAAACAGCCTAAATGAAAAGGTCCATAGCCACCTACACTGATATCTTCCAAAGACTACAAAATGCTACTGAGATCAAAGCAAACACACACACACACACACACACACACACACACACACACACACACACCCCTCTATGTTAAAGAAAATATGGAGCCTAAATGAAAAGGTCCATAGCCACCTACACTGATATCTTCCAAAGACTACAAAATGCTACTGAGATCAAAGCAAACACACACACACACACACACACACACACACACACCCTCTATGTTAAAGAAAATACGGAGGCCCAAACTGTAACCTGTACAATGACCACTTGTATACCTAATCCTGAATTGTACCCACATCTTTAAAATTAAAAATTAAAAAATGCACTGAATTACAAGAAAAAAAGAAAAAAAAAGATGCTTCACAAAAGTTATTTGTGTTCTCCTTCCGCAAAAGAAACACAATATCTTAAGCAGTTTGGATACTGTTATATTTCAGTGTTAGTTTCTCTTTTAGTTCAGGTTACAATCCTTTCTAAATAATCTGGAGCACAAAAAGTGAAATTAACTACCTAAATCACTTAATGAAAAATAATAAGAAAAAAAATAAGAAAATTAATAGTATATATGAAAAATATACATTGCTACAACAGTTCTTGTTTTTTGTAACTGGTCATGATATTTTAGTAAATATTCACACATGTTTTTTGCTCTCTATTCCTCATTTTATTTTAACTCAGGCTGATCTTCAGCTGACTGTAGTTGTTTTATTAAGATAAAATATATTTTGATTCTTAAAATTTGAAAAAAAAGAAAGAAAATGTGAATGGAAAGATGTTGATACTGTATTGTTAACTGGAAAGTCGATTATAACTTTAATTCTCACTGTAAACAAAGACCTTTTAAAATGAAGGAATCAACCTGGAAGATATTCTATCTAGTGAAATAAGCCAGACACAGAAAGACAAATACCACATGATACATATTCAGTACAAATGCAGCCATTCATTTATTACCCCCAAATATTTTCTACCTGTAGTTGGTTGAATCCAGAAATGCAGAACCCATAGACATGGAGGGCTGACTGTATAATAAAGAGTAACTAAGAGTCAAGATTATGAATAATCACAGAATATATCATGAGGTTTTAATGATTAAAAATCTAAGCATATTAACATATACATCCTTGACATAAAAATTGCTGAATGTTTATGTCAACTACTTTATGTGTTTAATGAGACGTAAAATACCAGTCTCCCTGCTGTCGATAATAAATTTAGGGGCCAGTTAGCAACTGCTATAAAGAAACAGCTCCAGGATACCTCTTGACTTGGGTCTGTCTGCTATTCTATGAAACTGGTGCCTTTGGATTGAATTGCTGGGTCCAATGCTTCATATTTTTATTCGGTAGAAGTGTGTCAAGGGGAAGATAATACCAGAGATCCTGAAAAATTTTAAGATGTACGTAATCTTAACAATGTTAGTATTGATTAGAATGAGAATGAAGTTTATAATTGCAAATAGGTGGATAACAAAGCATATTTTCACCTGATTTCTCCTTCAAAATAAGTTTTTGTTTCTTTCAGAGACCTTTAGCTCTGGGAGCTGATATTTGTATGCATTCTGCAACGAAATACATGAACGGTAAGATGTGTACAGTCTACACTTTGAATGTTCTTATCCTAAGATTGGTGAAAATAGCACAATCCCCTTCTACGACTTCGTAGGTTTTTTTTTTTTTGTGACTCATGTAGAAAGTAAAAAACATGATACTTTGATTAAATATAAGATTACATTTATAGTAGACAAAATTATGCTCGTGATTTAGGAGAAGATTAAAATATACTATAAAAACTTGTGCTATTATCCTGGTGACATCTTTAAAAATACTTAGTTTTCATATTATTATTTTTTTTAATTTTATTTATTTATTTATTTTATTGTGAAGTTGTGGGGTACAGTTAAGGGTTAGGATCATATTATTTTTATTTTATTGTTTTAGGTATAGCTTTTGCTGCTATTGTATTGAATAAACTACTTAAGTTTACTTTATGGAGCTTTTTCTCTGAGAATTTTTTTCAAGTGAAAGTCACATTTTGAGAATTATGAAATGGAGATTAAACATAAATTGTTTTTAATTGAAATGTTTTTGTTTTATCTTAGGCCACAGTGATGTTGTAATGGGTTTAGTATCTGTTAATTCTGAAAGTCTTCATAATAAGCTTCGTTTCTTGCAAAATTGTAAGTATTAAAAAAAGTCCAGGTTCCCTTTTATGCTCTCAGTGCTACATTTGATATTTATATTTCTACTAAATGATGCGCAGTGATAGCATTCTAATAATTTATGAAGAAATGAGCAATAGAGAGAAAATTCTGAGTTTTAGAGAAAAGTAGAAAAAAATTGATTTATAAAAATATTACAGTCATAGAAAGCAAGGCTTTACAATATGATGCAAGAAATGAGTCTTGTTATTTTTGTATGCATGTTAATTTTAATCATAATTTGGTAAAGGCCAAATGATATTTAGTTTTAAAACATAATGGATTTTTTATTTTTTAAACAAAATGTGAAATGAGAACTTTCATATATTATACCCTTTATATCAGAATGATGGTTAATTGTAATAGCACTTAAGGTATAGACTTCAATTTTTCAGTAGGTGTCAATCATCATTTCCTGTTTATATTGTTTAGTTTATCTCGTGTATGGATAAGAATTTAACCATTGCAGTCTGACAGATAAGATGCAAACACAATTAGGAATAAAAATGCCCTTGTAGGAAATAAGGTATTAAAGTAATGAAAGGAGGCACTGAAGTGGGAAATCAAAACTTATTCCTTGATAGACATCCTGTCATTTATGAAAAGTAGGAACGAGGTGTGTATCCATGGAGGCATTTGGAATCATTGACTGCTTTAGACAAAGGCTAAATAGGATGTTGATAGAATATTCAGTAATAACAAAAGTTGAACTGCTATTTTCCAATGTATGTTGTAATAATTTTTCAAAGAAATACAAGGGTAGACTGTGGGCAGTATGTCCTTCTGTTAAAGTCATAGAGAGGACAGTTTATTTTCATGTTTGAAAAGTTCACTTCATTGTGTTTTTACTTAGCTTTTCAGAATACTCATTTCCCTTCATTTTAAAGCAAATTTTTAAAGCATATTTTATGGTTCATTCTCATGCTTCTGATTTGATATATTAATTTCTCCCCTAAAACTCAAACATTGAACTTTGTAGCTAGCTTCTCAGAGTCACTATAATGAGAAAGAGAGGCCAGAGAATCTTCTGGGTTCCCACCCAGCCTTCAAACTGACCTAATATGTGTTCATTTTGCAGCTCTTGGAGCAGTTCCATCTCCTCTTGACTGCTTCCTCTGCAATCGAGGTCTGAAGACTCTACAAGTCCGAATGGAAAAGCATTTCAAAAATGGAATGGCAGTTGCCCAATTCCTAGAATCTAATCCTTGGGTAGAAAAGGTTATTTATCCTGGTATGTAAATCTGATTCTAGCAGATATATGCTTATACTACTATTTTAATAGTGACCCTGAGCATCTTGTTTATGTAACGTTTATTTGTAAGTTAGATGCGTTCATATATTCTTATGTTGTTCATTTATTATTGAACACAACCATGTATCAGGCTCTGTCATAGATCTGGTGGAAAGCATACAGATGTAGTCTCTGTCCTTGTGTTGCCTATCGTCTAGTGGATGCTTAGATATTAGGAAATTAGTTTTATACGTTAGAAGTTCTTGTGATGGTCTTTAGTTTGAAAGCTTGTGTATTCTTATTCAAAGATCAGTCGGGCTCGGTGTCTCAGCCTGTAATCCCATGCCTTGGGAGGCTGAGGTGAGTGGATTGCCTGAGCCCGCGGGCTCGAGACCCGCTTGGGCAACTTGGTGAGACCTCATCTCTACAATAAATCAAAAAATTAGCCGGGCGTGGTAGCGCACACCTGTAGTTCCAGCTGCTTGGAAGGCTGAGGCGGAAGGATTGCTGGAGTCCAGCAGGTCGAGGCTGCGGTGGCCGGGAGCAGCCACTGTACTCCAGTCTAGGCGACGGAGTGAGACTCCAACTCAAAAAAAAAACAAAAAACAAAGATTGCGAGATTGTACTTTCCGATGATTTGCTTATTATCTTGTTAGTCTGCTATCAGACTAACTTTAATCTGATAGAGGTTTCTCCCAGTTGGAATTTAAGATTTCTGTGCCAAAATCTCCTTGAGACTCTCTTACTTCCTTTTTTTAATTCCTTCTCCTCTCCCAGCATCTAGCATCTAGAAATGCTCCTGTGGAGTGAACAGATTTACATGTGACTCTTTGAATTTCTTTTACCAACCTTTTAAACCCTGATGGTCTTAAGTAAATAGTGTTTTTTTAAGATCTTTTTGAGCTATCTTGCCATGTAGACTTGGGTATAGAGGAGAATTAAGACTGGCCCCTATCTGCAAGAAGTTTAGATAAACAAAGGCAGAAATACATATGAGATTAAATGTCCTTATATGTACTCTAGGTAAGAGCTGTTAATTGGTGTGTATGGAGGGAGGGAGGAGAGTTTTAAACATTGCCCTGAAAAATGGGCATCATTCATTAAAAGGGCTCAAAGGATTTCAGATTTATTCAACAAATCTTCATTAATTGCCAACTATGGGCCAGGCTTTGCCTAGGAACTGGGATTCAATTATTAACAAAAGAAATGGGTTTGCCCTCAGGAAGCTAGTCTGGCAGATAAGACAAATATTCAGCAAGAAGTTACAGAAGAACAGAATTAGCAGGGGAGTTCAGGTTAAAGGGGCAGAATGTGCAAAGGTCCTGAGATGAAAGGGAATGCAGTGGTGCTGATGTAGGGAAAGCCAGAGAGGGTAAAAAGAAAAGCTGGTTGAAGCTGGAGAGCCAGACAGGGCCCAAGCAAGTAGTCGGACGTGGGCATGACATAAGAGTCATTATTAGGTTTACTTGCAGTTTCCTTACGTGGATGGTGAGGTTTCTTTCTTCTTAAATTACACGCTTGGCTCTTTAATAAGACTTTCATCAAACTTGCAATTGCAGGGCTGCCCTCTCATCCGCAGCATGAGTTGGCAAAGCGTCAGTGCACAGGCTGCACGGGGATGATCTCCTTTTACATTAAGGGCACTCTTCAGCACGCTGAGACTTTCCTCAAGAACCTAAAGGTAAACTTTACAAGTAGGTTTTGAACTGTGGATGTGAGACCTCCCTACAGCAGTTCCACCCCACCCAGTAAAGTGCACTGGCAAACCTTTTGATCTTAAAATATACTGAGTTGAAAGTGACTTAAACAATAATGACACAGTAGCAACGTCTAAGCAGGTTCGTTTGCTTAACTCTCCACATACTTCAATCAATTTGGGAAGGTACAGAATGTCCTTTTTTTTTTTTTTTTTCATTTTTAGAGTTAGAGTCTCACTCAGTTGTCCAGACTAAAGTGCAGTGGTACAGTCACAGCTCACTATAACTTCGAACTCCTGAACTCAAGCACACCTTTGGCCTCAGCCTCTGGGTAGCTGGTACTGCAAGCACATACTACTATGGCTGGCTAATTTTTATTTTTTTTTGTGAAGGCAGGGTCTCACTACGTTGCCCAGGTTGATCTTGAGTTCCTGGCCTCAATTGATCCTTCTGCCTCAGCCTCCCAAAGTGCTGGGATTACAGGCGTGAGCCACCACACCTGGCATTGTACAGAATAATATAATGTATTGTTTTTCAAATTTATTTAAAAGTGAACCCTTTTCAGATAAGATAGGTGCAGCTTCAAAGTGGTGTGCAGTTAGTGTGCTGCACAAAGGCTGTTCAGCAGTCTGTCCTATGAATGACCTTCCAAACTCTGTGCTTTCCAGGCTGCATTTGCATGGGGTGAGGGAGGGGGAGGCTTTGTCTAATTTTCACTAAGGCAGGAGGCTCTTGGGAGCCCTGAGCGAGAGGCCTGTGTAGCTCTATATGCCAGGTTTACCTTGAGCTCAAGTAGCTTAAATACTACAGGTCTAGCGAATAGACACCTGCCCCATTAGTCAAAGTAATGTTTAGAACATTTGTATAGTAAAATGCTATGACACTGTAACACTAAATACAAAAAGTGAGTGGTTATTTTTTTCTACTTCAGTAGGGAGTTAAATGGATGTACTTAATAAATGATACATATTAACAAGTAAATGCATATAACTTGGTAGGCATTTAGAGATTTTTTTATTTAAATGGGAACCACAGAGCTAGATTTTTGAGCTCCATGTTAAGTATTCCTTAACGCCGGGCTCGGTGGCTCAGCCTGTCATCCCGCGCCTTTGGGAGGCTGAGGTGAGTGGATTGCCCGAGCCCGTAGATTCGAGACCCGCCTGGGCAGCAAGACCTCATCTCTACAGTAAATCAAAAAATCAGCCGGGCGTGTTAGCGCACGCCTGTAATTCCGGCTACTGGGAAGGCTGAGGTGGAAGGATCGCCGGAGCCCAGCAGGTCGAGGCTGCGGTGGCCGGGAGCGGCCACTGCACTCCAGTCTGGGCAACAGAGTGAGACTCCAACTCAAAAAAAAAAAAAAAAAGTATTCCTTAAGTATGGGGCCAAATTAGGAAGATGTCGGGGATTCACTTTGATTAGCTTTTATGTTTTAAAAGTTTAAGTATAATGTGTTTAGTTGCTGAAATCATTGTGATAGACTTGATTCCCATTTTTCCATTGACCTTCTTGCCTAATATTTAATTTATTCATAATCGCCATCTTCCCCACATCCCATACCAGGGCCGCTTTATTAAAATCATTTTTTCTTTAGATCTTAGTATTTTTATTTTACTAGGAAGTCTAAATTCATGTTGTTGTTTTTTTTGCTGTAGTTATTTACTCTGGCTGAGAGCTTGGGAGGATTCGAAAGTCTTGCTGAGCTTCCGTAAGTATAATCCTGTTTTTTTCAGTATTTTAAAGTGATGTCAACTTTAATGATTGCTTGGAAAAGGAGCATAATAAAATCAGGGGTAATTCAAGATACTTAAGCCATACAATAGCATGGCACTAACTAATCAGAATGGACTCTAGCCCAGTCAGGATGGAGACCCTGATAGGATGGAATGGTGAACTCCTTATCAGTGAGCTGTGTCCTTCCAAATGTTGCTTCCTCCTCTGTTCTGCCTGAAAGAGATTCCAACAGAAATTGTGTTCTATGACCTCTGACCTCTGACCCCAGGCCACATGTTCTATCCCACTTGGCATTGGAGAGGAGACTGGAGACTGGAAAAACTGTTTTTCTTGGGAAGCAGAGAATATGGCTCTGATGAAACTCTTCCACACCCTTGATTGTCAGAGATGAGCCCTACTAGCTATTGTCAAATCCATTTGTCTTCTGTTATCTGTAGATAAACCTTTATTTTATTTTATTTTATTTTATTTTATTTTATTTTGAGTTGGAGTCTCACTCTGTCGCCCAGACTGGAGTGCAGTGGCCGCTCCCTGCCACCGCAGCCTCGACCTGCTGGGCTCCAGCGATCCTTCCGCCTCAGCCTTCTGAGTAGACAGAATTACAGGCATGCGCTACTACGCCCAGCTGATTTTTGATTTATTGTAGAGATGAGATCTCGCTGCCCAGGCGGGTCTCGAACCCGCAGGCTCAGGCAATCCACTCACCTCAGCCTCCCAAAGGCGCAGGATTACAGGCTGAGCCACCGAGCCCGGCTAGGAGATAAATCTTTAATGGCTCCATATTGTCTACAATATAAATACAAACTCTGACTTGGTATTCCAAGCCCTTCACTCTCTGACTCAATCAATTCATCTGATTTTATCAAAGCACCAGTGGATATTGGAAGAGGAGGCAGCCTAAGATCATAGCTTATTTTAAGCCAATAGCTTATTTTACAGACAAGGAAAAGTTTAGTCAATTGACTTGCATGCCACACAGGAATGTGTCAGCAACTTCGCCCTTGACTTTGCATCAGAAACGGGGAGGGGGAGTAAAAAGAGCCTGGGACTGAATTTGAGACCTGCTCTACCAGTTAACCAAGAAGCCTTCATTGTTTATCCATGAAATGAAATTAATAATTAATGACTATCATTTATTGATTACCCACCATGCATTTCTGAGCTATGTCGTGCCTTTATTGTATACTGCCATGAGGAACATATAATTATTACCGGAGTAAGTCAACATTATTACCTAGTAACTTTCAGTTTACCAAGTGCACATGGTAGTTTATGTGCTTTTATTTTCATAAACATCTGTGGAGTAACTTGTCCAGGAAGCATTGTGTTGAGAAACGTCATATTTCTATATGCAGGCATATCTCTGTCTTCTTACAGTAGTTTACGGGTAGGATGCATGTCAGGCAATCTCACAAAGTTCATATATTTGTAGCTGATGCCCAATAATGACTTGAAATAATTCGTATCTCATTTGTCTTGCCAGAAGATGCCTGCTAGTAAGTTTGGATGCACAAGAGGGCACACTCAGCACATGAAAGGGGCTTATCTTTCAAGTAATGAAGTTTATGTTACTTTAAGACTCTCTTCTTGAAAAGAGACCTCTCCTGATTTATTTAGTGATTTTGTTTAAAGTTGCTCAACCCTCAGACACTCCAGCGTGGGCTGTCATTCTGATGCTAGTGGGTGAGTGGAGTTAGGTCAGGGCTTGTCTGTTCTGTCACCTTTCATCCTGTGTCTCCCAACTCTGCTGTGACTCGTGCAGCCTTGTAGTAAGAAAGAGAAGAAGTGGAGTCAGTGTGTATTGGCTTAGGCTCTCAGCCCGACAACTCATATTATCTCTGTGACCTTGGAACAGTCACTTAGCCTCTCTAAACTCAAGTTCCTCAGTTGTAAAATGTGGACAACACTTTACCTAGCTGTGAGAGTTGTCGTAAGAACATGGAGGAAAATCCCCGAGTTAATACCTTGGTTCGTACTGAGTACTCCAAAAATGTTAACTAGAATGTTAACTACTACTGTGAATTATTTTTATTAGGCTTCTACTACATTCCAGGTGCTTGTAGGATCTTTATGTCTGTTCCTTCAGTTGATGCATATGACAGACCTTTAAGAGAGGTGTTAGATCCAATTCTTATCCGTTAAAAAATGAATTAATGTACTCACATCACCCAGGAAGAGTATGTGCCTTGTGGTAAGCACACAATTGGTGCTGCCTATTATTACTTCAGATAAGGAAGTAGGCACTTAGGGCAGATAACTCAAACACGGCCATATAGCCAGTATGTGGAGGGGCTAGGATTCATACCCAAGCCTATTGGTCTCTGAGACCCAAGTTTTTATTTCCATATGTACACTCTCTCTTAAGGAATTAAGAGCCTGCCAGGACAGAACATATTAAGCAGAATGTTTGTGTGTAAAAATTTCTTTAGAGTGATAAAAGAAGATACCCATTTACTCAGAGCACAAATGAGCAGGGAAAGGAGTGTTGGTTACAATATACCTCTTGGTGCTAAGTAATACTATAAGCCTCTCCTCTGTTTTGCCTCAGCCCAGGGAGATTTCTCCCTCCCCTAAACTCTGACAATCTTTTACTTGTTTGGCATTCTCAGTAGACTATTTGGTTTTCTGAATTTGCACAGTCTTTACCTTTTGCTTTGTTATCAGGATAAAGACTATATCTCATCTTCTTGGTTTCCCAATTCTTACTATAGTGCTTGACACATAATCAGTGCTTTACCTTTATACACGTTAATGATGGTGATGAGTTGCTAGATAATTTGGAATATCCTCCAAGGCCTCTATGTCATGAGTTACATACTTGAATTACTAATGCTCAGTGGTTATTCCTAGTGGTCCTGGGCTGTCTTTCCCTGATATGTCTCAGAAGGTCCAGTCCTGGATTGATTCAGTGAGCCAGAGGAAATTAATTCTGGCAGGCTCTTGGTCCTAGAGGCCTTTTATAAATAACAGGTTGGTCATGGGCTGTGTGACTTCTGGCCAAAGCCTTATGCATGCAGGGTTGAAATCTACATGCTGGAGCCTATATGCCTCTCCCTCCTGCATGGGTGTGTTTAACAGGCACTGTCAGTGTCTGGATTGAGTATACCTTACCAGTGGTATAAACGGGATAAAAATCATATTGGTTTTCACTTAGAATCATGAAGAGATAAGTTTCAACATTTCTCATTTTTTCTGCTGGTGAAAAATTATTGGGGTATGAAAAATTTGATATTTGGAACAAAACAAAATGTAACAGCAGCTGCAATTTATAGGATAGAAATTGCTGGCACCACACAGTGACCAAACATTTGTTCACTTCTTCTTCCAGGGCAATCATGACACATGCATCGGTGCCTAAGAATGAAAGAGACATCCTTGGAATTAGTGACACACTGATTCGACTCTCTGTGGGCTTAGAGGATGAAAAAGACTTACTGGAGGATCTAGATCAAGCTTTGAAGGCAGCGGTAAGTCTTGTGTGTGTGTGTTTGATCTTGAGGGTGGGGGTCACTATATCGAAAAAGAGTAGTCTCACTGCGTTCTGAAGGTTTTATCTTTCTACAGTAGACAGGATGTATAAATATTCTGGGAACATAGTCGAAGTGCAGATTTAAAAGGTGGGAGTATTCAGAGTTTTGCCTTCAGGTTTAATAACATATTTTCCTTTTATGTTGTTGTTACAGCATTCTCCAAGTGGAAGTCACAACTAGTATTCCAGAACTGCTATTAGAAGCTGCTTTCTGAGAAAATCAAATCTTCTGAATAATTGAATGGACCATTAATGAGCCTTTGTAAAATTTTCAAGTGAGAATTTTAAGGTGCCTTTCACACTGTAACCTTTCAGGGATCTTCCCTGTTAAAAACAGTTTTCTGTGTATCTTATTATAGTTGATAGGTCAATTCTGTTAATATCTTTTTGATAACTTTGCTCTATATTTGGCTCTGAAGGAGGTGAGATCATGTTCTTTTTTTCATAATCTAAGATTTATTTTGATCATGTTTGCAATATAATAGTAAGTTGTTTTCGATGTCTTGTGAAGAATTTAAATTATTAAATGAATGTTCTTAAATCAAGTGTGATCGTTGCATGATGTTGAAAAGAGCATTGAAAGCAGTAGTTTACATTTAATTATTGTAAGCCAAAAATCAAATACTTGAAAATTCTACTGTGAGATTCTACTGAGTTAAAGTTGTGCTTAAGATTTTTTAAAAAAATAAATCTAATTATCAAATGCATCCCTTGTGATATTCCTCTATTATGTGACATTAACCTGTATTCCTGGGTCTTTAATTTCCAATTACTGTTCTTAGAGGTCTCAGTCTCACATTAATTTTTATAAGTTCAATTAAATAACTATCATTCCCAAATCTTGGTGTTTGCAGATTAGTTGTAAGTCTTATATATGGCAGACCAAGGCCATTTCTTAGCAGATAAATATGACTTAGTAAATGTGTTGAGGCTAAAAGAAGGTATGTTTAATCTAGAGTCTTTTGGGCTTGGTGCCACATGCCTGTATCCCAGCTGTTTGTAAGGCTGAGGCGACAGCATCTCCTTGAGCACAGGAATTCAAGGCCATAGCTGAGTGTATAGTCACCAAGTTATCATAGGTCTAATAATGAGACTTTTTAAATTGTTTTGCACAAAATATTTTGCATCTTACATTTGGATATCACCATATGTTTCAGTTAAAAGAATATTATAAAACCTGATGAATAATAGTGCTGGTTAAGAGGAGAATTCATAAGAATACATATTGTCCATATTCTTTGTTGTCCACATTCTGCATTATACTTACGGAGTCTGAAAATTCTGTCTCTTAGAGGCAGCAACATTTTGAGACAGGTCCTATCCCACTCCAGTTTCTGGCAGACCTGATTTCTTACCCTCTCAGGACCTTAGGGCAGTGGAAATAAATGAAGACCAACCAAATAAGAAAAGCAAAGGCTATTTTTTTTCTGAGCTTATGACAGCAAGAGAGTCAGCCACCATCATTTGTGTTTTGGCAGAGACTCAAAGGCAGGCAGAGGGAAAAGCTTCATATTGGGAAAAAGGGAAGGCTTCAGGTGAGCCCTGACTGGAAGCCTTGAGCGTGAAATAATTGGAGGCAGACTGACTAGAAGCGGGGCACCCTGTGTGATGAACTAGGGTTGCATGTTTGACTTTCTCCGATTGGTCCTAAGTTGAGGCAGGAGCAAACTTAGGGGAGCTGTCAGTCATTAATCATTCCCTGGCCATTTGGGCCAATTGTTACCCAAGTTATTGCTTAGCTTCTTGGATTGTCACTTGAGATAGCAATCTGGCTTCTTGCAACTCTGAATTGATAGACTTATAGCAGGCTGACCTCTTGGGTTGTTGATTGTTGATAAGAGGGTTGACTTCCAGAGCAGGTAATGGCCCAAAGTTCTATTTTTTACATATGGTCTGGCCATTGTTCATTTTATATTCAGTCTCTTACGACTTCCGGTAAGCAGTAATAGCCACCATTGTGTTAGTCAAGGGTTCTCCAGACTAACAGAACCAATAGGGTGTGTGTGTGTGTGTGTGTGTGTGTGTGTGTGTGTGTGTGTGTGTGTGTAGGTGTAGGTAGAGAGAGACGAGAGAGATTTGTTTTAAGTAATGGCTCATGTGATTGTGAGGGCTGGCAATTCTAAAATCTAAGGGGCAAGCCAGTAAACCAGAGATTCACCTGAGAGTTGTAGTCTTGAGTCTGAAGTCAGCAGGGCAGAACAGCAAACTGAAAATACAAGTAGATTTTCTACGTTGCAGTTTTGAGACAGTATTGCTTTTCCTTAGGGAAACCTCAGTCTTTGCTCTTAAGGTCTTCAACGATTAGAAGAAGCCTACCCACATTATAGAGGTTGATCTCCTTTGCTCAATGTCTGCTTATTTAAATAAAAGTCACACCTAAAATACACCTTTACGGCAACATCTACACTGGTGTTTGACCGAATAACAACACCGCAGTTGACGCATAAAATTAACCATCACAGCCATGTTCTAGACATTGTTCCTCACTGCCTGAGAAGACATCATTATGCTTTTTTTAGGGGTTTTGAGGCTTATCTGTGGCTCTGATTATCCGTAACCATGTCTCCCTCTATTAACATAGTTCACACTGAGATGATAATTCTGTGTTTAAACACTTTGCCTAGTTCTCCCTTCCCTTCATAGTCACACTGGTCAGGTTAGATGAAGTCGGGCTTGCAGGACTGTTTTCACTGGGTTCCTTTATACACAGTATACAAAATTAAAGTGTATCCTTGTGTACACTACATTCAATGTTGAAATTCTAAGAGTGAGATTATTATCTCATGCCAAGCACACAGTATCGCATTCATACTTTATCCAGCTAGGTGACATCTAAGAGAAAACATTATGGAGACTGAAGTGTAATATTTGCTTGTGTCACTATCTGCTCACCATGTATTTGTACCTGAGAGCTCATTCATAGCTGACTTCCAGCTGCTTTCAATTTACATGATAAAAGAAATGGCCTGTACTCCTCTGGTGTCCTTGTAGTACATTTTCTTTTAGTTTTTCATTAAATTATACTGTAGGCAAGATGAATGAGATGGTTCATTACTTTGGAATTTTGTGCCAGTGCTGAGATGTGATGGGTAAAAAGTAACAATGAAATCTGGAATATCTTTTCAGAATTAAGCAGCCACAGAGGAGCCAGGAAATGGCTAGAACCACATTTATCTTTTACAGAGAAGGAAATCTTAGTATTAAGATGGAATCTTAACAGTAATTTTTTTTTTTTTTTTTTGAGTTGGAGTCTCACTCTGTCGCCCAGACTGGAGTGCAGTGGCTGCTCCCGGCCACCGCAGCCTCGACCTGCTGGGGTCCGGCGATCCTTCCTCCTCAGCCTTCCAAGTAGCTGGAATTACAGGCATGCGCTACCACGCCCGGCTGATTTTTTTGATTTATTGTAGAGATGAGGTCTCGCTGCCCAGGCGGGTCTCGAACCCACGGGCTCAGGCAATCCACTCACCTCAGCCTCCCAAAGGCGCGGGATTACAGGCTGAGCCACCGAGCCCGGCTTAACAGTATTTTTGTAAAGTGAAAATACTATGATCACTTCATTACTCAGATGGACCTGAAGAAAATTTCAGAGAAAAAAATAAAGCTTGTAATGCACTTTAGAAAAGCACGAAAGGGAACACAAACGGTAGTAAACATGATTGAACCAAGGTCACCAAGTAGTAATGAAAGTGTTACTCAAAACAAGGAAACGTCTCTTAGAAATTATCCAAAGGCAAGTAATAAAAAAAAAAGAATGTCTATTTCCATAACAAAAGAAACTTTGATCTCATTTACTTCACAATATGATACAAACTTACATTAAAAACTACGTGCAGGCGGGGCTTGGTGGCCCAGCCAGTAACCCCAGCACTTTGGGAGGCCAAGGCAAGTGGATTGCCTGAGCCCACAGGTTTGAGACCCGCCTGGACAACTTGGCGAGACCTCGTCTCTACAAAATATCAAAAATTAGCCCGGCGTGGTAGCACGCGCATGTAGTTCCAGTCACTTGGAAAGCTGAGGTGGAAGGATCGCTGGAGCCCAGCAGGTCGAGGCTGCGGTGGCCAGCACCCCAGTCTGGGCGACGGAGTAAGACTCCAATTCTAACCAAAAAAAACTAAGTGCAATAAAAAATGAAATTGCTTTTGGGCTAGGAAATGAAGATTGTTTGAAGAAAATATTGCTATGTTTCTTTTCAGAAATAAACATCTGATTCAAAGTTGGCTTATCGCTCACAAAACAAACATGAATTTGTGTCAGCAAGAACTGTTAGATATTGCCAACATTCCTTGTCTTCTGAAAATGGTGCCTCCATAGACACATATGGAATAGTGCTTGATATTAGAGGCTTCTGACTTCATTACTATCTTTACATCTCAGTTTCTTCAATTAGAAGAAAATTCAGGTCTAACTTTTTTTGTTTATTAGTTGCCTTCACACCTGCATGTTGAATTAGAAGGAACAATTATTATCCATCTTCCACAGAGAAGGAAAGGAAGGTTCAAAGTGATTATGTGACCATTCCACATCACTTGGCCAATAAAAATAAGAAGAGCTGGGGCTACAGACAGTCTTCAGACCTCTTGTTTCTTTGTGCTGGTGCGCCATGCTCAGTCCAGTCCAGAGAATTCTCAAACAGATTAGCAAGCCACCCTCTCGAAATTGCTGCAGCTGTTATGTGATGAAAGCTTAGAGAGTAGGGAGTGACTCTGTCATATAAGATGGGCATATGTTTCATTTGTGGAGCTTATTTTATTTTGAATGAAGCAGCCAAGAAAATGCTAGCCTTGGCCTGTTCCTCAAGGGATGCAGAGCTAGGGACAAAGGCATCAGTCTTTAACAGCCCTGAGTCATTCAGTTGTCAGTTATGGACTCCAGATGCAGAGGAGCAGGGAAGTTGTGGGGGAGGCATGAGCAACTTCCCCGGGAAGTGGTTCTAGTCAGCTGAGGGCAACTTTCAGGTGGAGGGCAGATAGGTGCCTGGCCTGGTGGAGGGGCCCTAATGCTATAGCATGGCATTCACCATGGGTAGCAAGTCATGCCGCCTCCATTTTATCTAACAACCTTAAAAATATATTTGTGAGCCGGGCTCGGTGGCTCAGCCCGTAATCCCACGTTTTGGGAGGCCAAGGTGAGTGGACTGCCTGGGCCTGCGGGTTCAAGCCCCGCCTGGGCAACTTGGCGAGACCTCATCTCTACAATAAATCAAAAAATTAGCCGGGCGTGGTAGCGCGCGCCTGTAGTTCCAGCTACTTGGAAGGCTGAGGCGGAAGAGTCGCCCGAGCCCAGCAGGCGAGGCTGTGGTGGCCAGGAGCGGCCACTGCACTCCCTGAGCGACAGAGTGATACTCCAATTCAAAAAAAAAAAAAAATTAGCCGGGCATGGTAGCGCACGCCTGTAGTTCCAGCTCCTTGGAAGGCTAAACGGAATGATCGCCGGAGCCCAGCAGGTTGAGACTGCGGTGGCCGGGAGCGGCCACTGCACTCCAGTCTGGGTGACAGAGTGAGACTCCAACTCAAAATATATATATATATTTGTGGTTATAATATGGTTGATTGTCTATCATGAAATTGATTAACCCTCCTTCCCTCCATCCTTCCTTCTTTACTTCCTTTCATCATAATGTTTTCCTTTTTTTGCAGAAGTAATTTTTTTCTAGAGAACTTAGGGATTTCGAAAGAAAAGAAGACCTTTTATAGGTTTCCATTACAGGGAAATAGGCATCAGATTTTTTAGTTCAAAACCCAGCTTAGGTGCTTACCAGCTAGTTGTCCTTGATTTGAGCATCTTAAACTATCTAAGCTCCAATGTCTTCCCTCCCAGAAATAATGGGAATAAAGAAGTTTGCTGACTTAATATATGTAAAGCTTGCATGCATGCATTGGGTGCTCCATAATTGTTAGTGATCTCTTTGACTTAGTAAAAACCATTGTCAAAATTTTTGTGTATTTGCCTTTAAGTTTTCTCTAAATTGTATAGGCAGTGTTTTGAATATTATATCCATCCAACTCTTATGGTTTAGATTTGGAATATCCTGTTGTTGCTAATAAGTAGCAGACTGGGTTGGGGAGTGTTTCTCATCTTAGCCTAGCTTCAAGCTGTGGTAACCAACTGATGTAAGGATATTTTAACTTTTTTAAAACACTGAATATTGGAGAAAAAAATGCACAAGACCTGGCTGGCCCGTATGTGTAGCTAATACAGATGATAATAGAGTATTTTAAAATATAAAGTAAGCTTAAAGTTTAATCATCACCAAATAGCAAAAACAATAATTATGATATTATGGAAAGGTTTGAAATTGTTTTCATTATAAAGGGGCCAAGAAAGGAAATTTGCTGTTATAAATTTTTCATGCTGAACAAATTTTTAGCATGGAACATTTAAAGCCAGGAATCATTTTGTGTTTTTAGTTCTCAAAAATCAAATAGCCTTTGTAAAAAGTAAAATGACCCAAATTGCAAAGTGTGGTTTGTGAAGAAAATACAGTATTGCTGTATAGTATTTAAACTTCAGGTGATATACCTTGGGGAATGCCTGCCCTGTCCTTAGTATTGGTCATGGGTTTGGTGGGAAGCTCCAGCAGTAAGCACACAGGAACCAAGTCCAATCCACATATCTAGTCTGGCCAGAACTGTGGGAATCACCGGAAAGATACATTCTCATTCCCTTGTGATCTGAGCCTGAAAATATATAATGTGGAGCAGCTACAGCCTCCTCACCCCAAGGAAGGAACACCTACCTGAGAAGGAAACTGCACAGCGTGGATATCTCTTAGAGCTGGACAGAAACTGGACTCTGGAGACACTTCTGAGATTTAGATCCAGTTGTCCCAGAAGCTAGACCTACGTGAATACATGTTGGTCACATGAGCCAATACATCTCTTCTCTTGCTCTCTTCCGCCTCCTCCTCTTCCTTTCTCCTTCTCTTGCTTTCTTGTTAATGTAGCTTTCTTTTGTTGTTGTGTTATTGTTGCTCTTAGTGACTGAAAGCGTCTTATCTGATATTGAGATGAAGGAAGCATTTACTTGCCTGCCGGTCATGGGAACCTCACAGATCCTCAGATCTTCATTTTTGCAACCCGTACATAATAATATCACCATATTTCAAGTTCGATATTGTAATAGTCAGGATTCTTCAGAGAAATAGAACTTATAGGATGTGGGGGGGGGGCGTGTGTTTTTCTAGAATTGACTCATGCAATTACAGAGGCCGGCAAGTCCAGAATCTGCAAGGGGGTGGCAGGCTGGAGACTTAGGGAGCTGCTAATGCTGCAGTTCAAGCAGGCCATTTGCTGGCGAATTCCTTCCTGCTCAGGGAAGCCAGCCTTTTGTTCTCTTTCGACCTTTAACTGATTGAATGATGTCCTCCATGTTATGGAGGGCACACTGCTTTACTCAAAGTCCACTAATTTAATGTTAATGTCATCCAAAACAAACAAACAAACAAAAAAACCCCAAATCTCACAGGAACATCTAGAATAATGTTTGATCAAATATCTAGGC
The DNA here is from genome assembly GCF_000164805.1 of Carlito syrichta. Lineage (NCBI taxonomy): Eukaryota > Metazoa > Chordata > Mammalia > Primates > Tarsiidae > Carlito > Carlito syrichta. The sequence continues at coordinate 75,732 of NW_007260955.1, forward strand.
ATCGGGGTCCATGAAATCATCACATAAAGTTAGACATTATAGATAACCTAGTAATAATAATGATCATATTTTTTAGGTCTTATTATTTACTAAGTACCTGGAAAAACATTTTACAAGCAACATTTCAAGGAATTCTCATTCAATCCTTTGAGGCAGGTGCTATTGCTATCATCTTTTCACAAATGAGGAACTAACACTACAGGAAAGAAACAAACATGTTTAAGGCCATATAGTTAATAATCGGTAGAGCCAGAACATAAACCTGGTTTGTATAATTCCAAAATCCATGTTGCCATATTGCCACGTTAAGGTTGCAATACATTAAGCTCAAGAGGTACCATGTTGAGTAATACAACATCTTTGCCCTCAAAATTCAGTATGGAATTCAGAGAAATAGACAATTTGCTAAAGCATGCAGGGGGTGCTATGAGGCCACAGCAAGGACACCCAGTCCTGGAGGACCAGCTAAAACTCTCAAGAGGAAAAAGCATCCAAATTGAATCCTGAGGGCAAAATAGGTGTTAGCCAACTGATTAGAACACTTCACAGCATAACAAGGACTCCGTTTTCTCACTGTAAAATGAAGGATAAAACTAAAAATTTTTTTTGAAAATCTCTTCTCTATTAGCTTTCTACTGCTGCTGCAACAAACTCAGCTTGAATAACATAAATTTATTACCTTATAGTACTGTGGGTTAAAAGTCTTACACCATGTCACTATACTAAAATCAGCAAGTCTGTGTTCCTCTCTGAAGGCTCTAGGGGAGAATCCATTTCCTTGCTTATTTAGACTGTAGGGAGAGTTGAGTTCCTTGCAGTTGTAGGGCTGAGAGCTCTATCTTCCTGCTGGCTGTTGTATGAGGGCTGTTTTCAGCTTCTAGAGGACACCACATTCCTTGGCTCTGGGGCCCCCTCTATCCTCAAAGCCAGTAACAAGGGGCAGAGTACCTCTCACACTTTGAGTCTCTTTCTTTGTCCCAGCCCTCTGAGTCAGCTGGGCAAAACTCTCCATTTTTAAGGACTCATGTGATGAGATCGAGCAGGCTTGGATAATCCAAGATGATCTACCATCTCAAGTTCTTAACCTTAATCACAGCTGTAAAGTTCCTTTTGCCATGAAGGGCACATAACTGTGGGATCTGCCTTACCTCATCTCCCAGTTTTAACATTTTTCTTATTTTATTGGTACTAATAGTGAACAAAAATAAGGAAGTGAGCATTTGGAGGAATGGCACATTGGTTTCCCATGCTTAGGAATAATTGTGAAGTCAGTGTATGTCTACAGGTAAAAGTTCCTCCCCAAGCAGAAGGGAGAGGTCATACATAATTTGGAGAGGCTTTGATGCTTCTATGCCCTTGAAGGTCCTTCAGTTTCAGGAGTATTCTAGGCATCTAGAAACAGTCAGGAGAAGGGGGGGGGCCGGTTCTGGTTAATGAGAGGTGGGCTCGAGGCTAAATATTCAAGTTCAGGTTCTTTCGCAAAGGTTTACTACCTGCTTGTGTACTCTTCAGTCTGGTCTCCGGTTTCCAAGTTGTGAAATCAAGCTAATTGTGTTTTACACGGATTATCCCTCCCCAGAATTGGGGTAATGGCCTACAACACTTCCCACCCCCAAGCCGTCTCTAAGGTTGACTGAGTTTTAAGATATACCTGTAACCTTGGGTGTGTCGGAGTCCCGCTCCGACCTTGGAGGGAAGGGTTAGGACCCGCACCGGAGAATCAGGAGACGGCGAGAAGAGACCACTCGGTGGCAGCTCTTCTGGGAACAGTCTGATCAGGACTGAAGCCAATTTTATTCAAACCTTTTCCAACTTATATACCATTTTCTATACCCTCCAGCAGTGTGATAATTATTTACTGGGGGCATACAAATTCCATGATGTATATTGCGGTTTACAAATTATGCATCACAAGACCATCACGAGACTTGCAAGTTCCAAGCAGACAATTCAAACTCCATGATGCCTGACGTGCTTCACAAAACTCACATCAAGGTCACAGGTGCACAATTTCAATTGTTCAAAATGTCTTCCATAGTGTTCAATAAATCATTCATATTATACTCTTTGTTCTAAACCCTGATTATACAAAAACTTTCTAGTTAACTCTAGGTTCAATCCAGTTCACTGACTCCTAATATTTTTTAATGGTTGATATTATCAACTTAACACTATAATCTGTAAGTTTACTTAAATGACTTAATTTTTATTTATTCCATTAACCTATTATGACTCAACATAGTGCCCTGTAATTCTATAACAATTAATTCAAATCATTATTCCTTACCATGACTTATATGAGTTTCATAAACCTAAACTTTAATTTTTATATGATCTAGTGATTGGACTTTAACCCAAAACTTAAATCTTTTTTCCTAGTACATTAATACATGGCTATGTGTAAAATTTCCTATTGTCATATTAGAAGCAAAAACAACACCGTTGGGAAAATTTCGGCACACTAATCAAAAAATCTTAAAATTGGCCTACAGGAATAGGAACTAAAGTCATAACCTGAGAAAAGGAAACTTAAAAGCTCAAACAAAACTCAAAATGCTTATTACTGTTTAAACCTTTTCAATGGAAATTGTATCGTCTTAAATGTATGTTTTATCCAAACAAGTCTATTCTAAAAATCAAATAGTAGCTGTCACACTCTTGGATAATGGGCTGCACGGTTACCATGACAATGACCTCGGGCTGAAGCAAACGGAGTTTCGGCATATAACGAAACGTCCTGCCTGGCTAGAGGCAGGGCAATAAAACTATTATGATAATTTAGTTTCTAATCTTAATCCTAGGAGAAACTGCCTTTGGGAACAAGAGTTGACTAACCAGTCTACAAGGAAATAGAAGTTTAAAAATATCTAGAAAGAAGTAAAACTTAGAAAGACAGAGAAAAATAATTCTGCTATGCACTTTCCATCAGGTATATTGAGATTTCCTTATAAATTTTACTGCCATGTATGCACACTGATCACTAATCACGTGCCAATATTATAGGTATAACTGATATCCTATGTCAGAGACGATCTTCCAGATGGGCCTTTACAGGCCTCAGCCATGTAGCTATAGATGTTGGCTCCCAACATTGGTGAATTTTTCCTTACCCCTCATATTGTTGCGAGAACACAGAGAGGCCATGGCACCGAGGCTATTTTAGGAAGTAGCAGTTTATTAGCGCTGGTATGACTCAGCGAGCTAATGCTCCAAGGCTGAGCACCGCGGAGAGGAAGGAGAGGGGTCTTACACCTTAGTTTAGGTATGGGAGGGGGTCGGGTTATGTGACTATACATTTTCTTTGGAGCTTACAAGGTTGTACTTATCAAAACTAGATTGTTCAAAGAACAAATGGCCTCTAGGATGTGCATAACAAGCAGGGATTGTAAACTGATAACTTCATAAAGAGAGGATTTGGGTTAAGGTTGTAAATTGGTTACCATCTTGCATTTCCAGGAAAGTCATCTTTGGCTACTTGGTTTTCTCAAGCAAAACCTGTCTAGCAGGTTTTCGGAGCTTGCAGATTGATCTTCAAAAGGAATACTTTTTTTTTTTTTTGAGTTGGAGTCTCACTCTGTTGCCCAGACTGGAGTGCAGTGGCCGCTCCCAACCACTGCAGCCTTGACCTGCTGGGCTCCAGCGATCCTTCCGCCTCAGCTTTCCAAGTAGCCGGAATTATAGGCATGCACTACCACGCCCGGCTGATTTTTTGATTTATTGTAGAGATGAGTGTGGCAGGAGGCGGCATATGCTCAAATATATTTCTTGTGTGATTGACTGAATAAACACAGAAACACATGTGGCTGATTCGGGATCAGCAGTTGGCCTCACCTAGGCTGCCACTAGCCCAGCGGCAAGAAGGAAAGGTTGATAGCAGTTAAAAGGTATTTCCTTTAGAAAGGCAAGTTGCAACTTTAAAGGCCTGCCGAGCACCAGGAAGTTTTTGTTTGGGAAAGACCAAATAGCCCAAAGACTAGCCATTTAATGGATATGCAAAAAGAGTGGCTAATTCGCAGGCTTATCTGAAGTTGACAGTTTACAAGCCTGCAGTTCCTGGAAACCATTTGTTCTTTGAAAAATCTGGTTTTGCTAAGTACAACCTTGTAAGATTCCAAAGGAAGTATGTAATCGCTCAACACGACCCCCCTCCCTCACCTAAATGAGGGTATAAGACCCCAGGTCACCTGTTCTGGGGTGCTGGAGCTTGATTTGGATGCATGAAATTCTCGGGCTCTCTGTGCTGTGCTAGCCAGCGTAATAAAGTGCCACTTCCTGTAATAGTCTCGGTGTCACAATCTCTCTATTTTTCCTGCTACATGAGGTCTCACTGCCCAGGCGGGTCTGGAACCCATGGGCTCAGGCAATCCATTCACCTCAGCCTCCCAAAGGCGTGGGATTACAGGCTGAGCCACCAAGCCCGGCTAAAAGGAATACTTTTAACTGTTATCAGCCCCTCTCTGCCACATTCCCCACTTTGATGCTCAACCCTGTATGGGTTGAGAGCATCATCTTTAATTTGGTGCATTAATATTATATGGGCCACAGTTTTTCGTTCAACAACTGTTTCCACAAACTTAGAAATGGCGTTCATAATTATTGGGGCTATGCAAGGGAGAATAAGACAGGATCCCACCAATAGGACTGCAGATCCAATAATGTACTTAAATCCTCCCAGACCGAGAACATGTTTTCAAACCAATTGCCAATTTTTATGCCTTGCCATTTTTGCACTGGGACATGGGCAAGGTTTCTAATATTGGTGGCTATATCAGTTATAGCTTTACTATTATCATCTATTTGCAAACAACAGTCAGAGCTATTAAATTTACCACACACTCCTCCTTCTTCTGCTAGCAGATAGTCCAAAGCTAAGCGGTTTTGATAAATGGCTGCTCACATTTGGGCTTGTTATTGAGCAGCAAGCTCAAAAGCTGTAGCTGTTTGATTAGTTATAACTTCTAAGACAGCTTGTAACCTGATAATGCACTTTAGCATATATATAGGCATGCGGTATCCCCAACTTCTGTCTTGTGCCCATGTGTCTGGGCCATAAATATTTATAATTCTCTGGGGTGGCCATTCATCATCTTTCCAATTCTGGGTCCCTCCTATATTAGGAATTTAGTCAAGAGATCGAGCATCTCATGTTTTGAGGCTTTCATAAAGGGGAATGCCTAGTTCATTTCCCCTTGGCTTAGGCAGAAGGAAAAAATCCTGGCTGGATTATTACTATGGTACATGTGCCTTTCCATAATGCTGGGAGCTGGGTATATGCAACCTTTCCACATATCCAAAATAGCCCTTTAGGGGCTTTCCAGAGGTCTGGATTTATAGAGGACAGATCTGTCCAGCTCTGACTTATAATGGGGATACCTTGAAATGGGTTAGCTTGTTCAGAGGATAGTACTGTACAGTTACTTGTGGTTTGGGTGACAATAGTACATTGAGAAGATTTAGTTGCATGAGCAGGTACCCAATACCAAACAGGCTTTGTTGGCCACCAGGTCTGGCGGGTTGAATTCAAGTATAATATTATTTTGCAAGGAGTTTCTCCTATCCATTGAGTATAGGCAGAGTCCACTCTGCTTAAGCAGTCTTCTCCAATTACTTTTGAGGAGAGGATCCACTTTGGGGGTAGATTATCTGTTCTAAGAGTTACAGAATGGTTCCATTCAAGGAGCTGGTATACATCCAGACTAGTTCCCTACCAAGGTCACTCTTCAGTCATTAGGGCTCCTTTGCATACCCAACAATTGGTGACACCAAGTGTCTGGGCTATGCTTTTGGCTATGCTGGCCAAATTTATGAACAGATTTTGGTCTACTTCCCATGGTTGAGGGAAGCGAGTTAACTTTGACTTTTGGGCAGTCAGAGGAGTTGCAAATTATACAACTTCTTTAAGCAGTTTCTTGACTTTGGGTGCAGGGACAAGATCCCAACAAACCAAATTTGTGCTTCCAGGGGTGCTACAGGCTATGACACCAACTTTAGTGTACTGGTAGCTCTGTTTTGATAATCCAGTAAAGTGTAGCTGGCCATTATGGGTACAGATATATTTGTCAGTATAACAAATTCTGACTGGGATGAATAATGATGGAAAACTTTTATGTCTGGCCAAATAGTTTCTATACATTTACATGCTGGGTGTGTGAGGGAAGCCATAGACACCCAAATTAGGCAGAAGTACATAAAAGCACAAGAAAATTTCTTATCATTAGAGAGACTGGAAATGCTAGTGAGACCCTTTCCTAACATGTTCAATGGGGTCAACTCTGTTAATTCTATAGCAAATAAAGCCAGTTCTACAGCGATTAAAAGGACAAACAGTTTGGCAAATATAAAGACTGACAAAGCAAAACAATGGCTTATCAGTAAGGTGCTGAGTCTTTAAGTTCCTTAAGCTTCTGCCCTGCATAGACCAGTCAACCTCCGGTGTGTGGCTGAAGCAAGGCCTGATGTAGCCTCAGTCTTCAGCTGCGCATAGCCTAGCCAGCCCCGGAGTGGCTAGAGCAGAGTTTGAGGAATCCGTTCCAGGTTTTCTGTTGGCTTTGGTGGCTTTCCAGAGGGTTAGCTTAAGGAGGCTGGCTTAATTCTGCTGTAATGGAGGCTGGTTTAATTCTGCTGTAATGGATCCAGGGAACTATTTTTTGGCTACTTTGACTGCAGTTGGGGTAGATAAAAGAACAGTAAATAGGCCCCTCCAGAGGGGCTTTAGAGGCTGTACCTTCCATTCTTTTACCCATACCATATCACTTGGCTTAAAAGAATGAGTGCCGGTAGTTAAACTAATTGGTAACCATCCTCTGACTTGACAATGGAGGACATTTAGGGCTGAATCTAGGGCTTGCATTTGCTGTTTTAGAGTAAGATTTCCTAACTCCTTTAAGTCTCCCTGTATCCCCTTAACAAGAGGGGGTGGCTGCCCATAAAGAATTTCAAAAGGCGAGAAACCTGTTTGTTTGGTGGGGCTAGACCTTACCCTTAGAAGGACTATTGGCAGAAACTGGACCCAGCCTTACTTAGTTGTGATTTTAAGGTCTGGTTCATCCATTCCACCTTTCCTGAACTTTGTGGCCTATAGGCCGTAGGGAGCTTCTATTTGATTTGCAGTCCTTTAGTTATTTTTTTTTTTTTTTTTTTTTTTAATA
>NW_007260955.1:82900-83775 GCF_000164805.1 Carlito syrichta
TTCCTCCCCCCCATAGTTTCCCAGTACCATCAGTCATTTTCTTATAGTATTGCATTGGATGTTCAAGGTCCATTATATGAGTGAGAACATGTGATATTCTGATCTTTGTTTCTGTGTGAGGTCACTCAGTATTATAGACTCTAGTTCCATCCAGGTTGCTGCGAAATTCATGATTTTGTTCTTTTTTATGGCTGCGTAGTATTCCATCGTGTATATGTACCACATTTTTTTAATCCAGTCCTCTTTTGATGGGCAGCATGGTTGTTTCCAGGTTCTTGCTATTGTGAACAATGCTGCGATAAACATACGTGTGCAGGTATCTTTTTTATAGAGTGATTTGTGTTCTTCAGGGTATATTCCCAGTAGGGGGATTGCAGGGTCATATGGAAGGTCAATTTTTAGAGCTTTTAGGAATCGCCACACTGCTTTCCACAGAGGTTGCACTAGTTTACACTCCCACCAACAGTGTAGAAGTGTTCCCTTTTCACCACACCCTCTCCAGCAGCTGTTATTTTTTGAGTTGTTGATAATTGCCATTCTGACTGGAGTTAGGTGGTATCTCAGTGTGGTTTTGATTTGCATCTCCCTGATGATTAGTGAGGTTGAGCATTTCTTCATGTGTTTGTTGGCTGCTCGAATGTCTTCTTTTGTGAAGTGTCTGTTCATATCTTTTGCCCATTTTATAATGGGGTTGTTTGTTTTCTTCTTTTCAGTACGTTTCAGTTCCTTGTAGATCCAGGATGTTAAGCCTTTGTCAGACCTAGAGTTGGGCAAAGACTTTTTCCCAGTCTGTAGGCTGTCTTCCTGCTCTCTTGATGGTTTCTTTGGCTTTGCAGAAGCTGTCAGTTTAATAAGGTCCCATTTGTCTATCTCTC